>NW_017617109.1:125000-171801 GCF_001879475.1 Ipomoea nil | reverse complement strand
CCCCTTGATGGACTTCTGTGGTACATAAGTGATCTCAAACTGTTGAATAATAAGTACCACTAGAAAGTCGATCGGAAAGAACAACCTTTGACATGACATACTTCACTGGGTTTGCCCTGGAAACTAGTCGAATTGTATGCGCTTCGAAATAATGCTTGAGCTTCCTGATGGCGAATACAAGGGCCAGACACAACTTCTCAATTGGCAGATATTTGAGCTCATTTGGCGTCATCATTCTACTTAAATAATAAAGGGCATTTTCTTTCCCGTTATCATTCTCTTGTGCAAGTAAAGCACCCACCGAGCTTTCTTGGGCAGAGATGTAAAGGATCAGCGAGCGTCCTGGAATTGGAGCAGTTAGCACAGGCGGCTTCATTAAATAGGACTTGATGCTTTGAAATGCATTCTTGCAGGCCTCATCCCATACAAATGGGACACCCTTCTTCATTAACCGGCTAAAGGGCTGACATCTTCCTGCTAGGTTTGATATGAATCTTCTTATATAAGCCAACTTCCCTTGCAAGCTTTTAAGCTCATGAAGGTTCTTTGGCTCAGGCATCTTCATTATAGCGTCGATCTTTGCTTGTTCGATCTCAATGCCCCTATGTCGAACAGTAAACCCAAGGAATTTTCCCAGCAGCAACCCCAAAAGCACATTTCAGGGGTTCATTTTGAGTTGAAACTTCCGCAAGCGGTCGAATACTTGTCTTAGATGCATCATGTGATCTGTGCGGAGTTTCGACTTCACAACCAGGTCGTCTACGTAACATTCCACCATTTTATGCAGCATGTCGTCAAATATAGTCTGCATGGCCCTTTGGTATGTAGCACCTGCATTTTTCAGACCAAAGGGTATCACTTTGTAGCAGTAGATACCTTTTGGCGTACGAAACGCAGTAAACTCCTCATCTTCTGGCGCCATGCGGATTTGATTGTAACCGGATGAGCCATCCATGAATGACATGATCTCGTGTCCAGTTACAGCATCTATCATTAACTCTGTGATAGGGAGCGGGAAGTCATCTTTCGGGCATGCAACATTAAGATCTCGAAAGTCTACGCACACACGGATCTGGCCATTCTTCTTGCGCACAGGCACAATGCTGGATATCCAAGTCGGGTATTTAACTTCGGCGAATGAAACCAACCTCTATAAGCTTGTTGGCTTCTGCTTCGATTGAGGGAATGAGCTCGGGGCGGAAGCGCCGTTGAGCTTGCTTAATCGGGCGACACCCCTTTTTTACTGCCAAGCGGTGCACGGCTATCTTTGGGTCCAACCCTGGCATCTCCTTATATGTCCATGCAAATACATCGATATATTCTTTCAAAAGTGTGACATATATTTCTTCATCTTCGTTGGAAAGGAGTGAACTAATGAAGATAGGTCGAGGACTTTCAGGAGTTCCTAGATCCACCTCTTTTAGTTCGTCCACTGCGGCTTGTACCCCTTCTTCTAGCTCTTGAGGTGCATCCTCTGCATCTTCACCCTCGGTTGGAATCTCATCGTATAATGTTATATGAAATGACGATGCCATCTCATCTTGACTTGGTGTTGCCTCACAACTTGAATCAATATTTTCTTGACTTCTTTCTTGCACTTGGGTGTGTACAATGGTTCTTGGTTGGACCTTCAAAACTTCACCACACGAGACATGGATATTAACTTCTCTTCTCATGCGAGATGGAACGGCACTCCTGAGCCTTTTTGAGGGTTCCATTTCAGTAGGAGGGTTGGTCTGCTCCTTCGAACTCTGAGTAGGCCCAATTCTGTCATGTACTGATTTTCTCTTAGCAGGTTTGTGATTCGGCCCAAGTCTACGGAAGACTGATTGTCGTACTTCTACATCTCCGATTCTATCAAAAACAGACTGTTTCTTGTCACCTTCCTCTTCATCTGTAGAAGTGATGCAATTACTTGTGGCTCTGTTTATGAATATTCGCACGGGCTTAGGGGGAACGTAACCCAATCCCTTGCGTTGATGCGGCTCCTGCTGATTTGACTTGCCTTTACCACCAGCTTCTGGGATGAGCTTCCCCAGGTTTCGTGGATCTTTGGGATCATATCCAGCTTTGAATAGAAGTTTATATGCATTAGGGTCGAAGCCGCCAGTGCGCTTAGCGGGCACTGCTTGACTTGCCCCAACTTGAGCTTCATCTTCAAGCGGTTTAACTGGAGCTGCTGCTTTTAATGTTTCAATCCTTGCGAGTGGGAAAACAAGTTCCTTGTCGCGATGAGCTTGGTCTACAACTTGCTTGCCTTTCCACTTTGGATCAAGAGGTGTGTCAACATTGCTTTGCTCAGCCTCCTCTACAACTTGTTTCTTCAAGTAAAACTTTGCATCTGCAAAGTATGATTCTGCTTCAATGAAGGGAGTTTCATCAGCGACTACCTTTTCTATCACCCCGCCTTTTTCAAACATGAGGCATTGGTGCCAGGATGAGGGAACTACTCCATTTTCATGTATCCAAGGCCGGCCCCAGCAGCAAGTTGTAGGATGTCCTTGCATCTATCACATAACATAGTGTACTCGAGTTTAGTGTTCCGATCCTGAGGTCAAGTCTGATGGTACCGAGTGCTCTTTGTCCGCCTTGATTGAATCCTTGAATCATTAAGCGGCTTTGAGAGAGCTCGTCGGTGGAGATGCCAAGTTCTTTCATAGCTCGGAGTGATAGAATGTTCACAGCCGACCCTTGATCAATCAAAATCCTTTTAATCTTTTGCTCGCGGGCATAACCTTCAACAAACAACGGACGATTATGTGGTGTACCACCAAGCAACAAATCCTCATCTTTAAAAGTTATCTCGGCGGTATAAGACGCGACTTTGTGGATTTGAACCTCGTCACCTCCTTCAATCACGGGGAATGAACATTCCTCCTCTTCAACATGTCTCTCTTTAATATTCAAGCGGGTTCCAGGAATATTTGTCCCGTGCGGAGGAAGCGCCTTCGGCATGAATTGAGCCAGGGCAACTGGTGTTCGAGACGTGCCGGGACGTCCTCGCATCTTTGTGTCATAGGCGAGGTCCCTTGCTGGCTTTCTCTCAACCCATTGCTTCGTTATTCTCTTCAAAGATCTAACATGTCCAGCATTGTTCCTTTGTTTTTTACGGGCAACAATTACCCAATCCTTCTCGCATACCGGATTGACCTGTGGTAACTCCGGCTGTTGCTTAGTAGCCTGTTTCACAATGAATGGAAGCGGGCGTTTGTATTGCTTGCCCCCATCCTCTTCATCACTCTCCTCAACTAACGGAGCGAACCTTCCGCATGAAATTTGGTTGGTGCTGGCAGTTGCATCAGCCAGCTCAATCTTTCCATCACGAGCAAGTCTCATCACCTTATCTTTAAAGACGAAGCATTTTTCAATCGGGTGTCCGAGGAGACGATGATACTTGCAATAGTTGGGGTCGTCCGCCTTAGAAGCTTCTTCGGGACGCTTCATCTCCGGTAATTCAATCAACTTAAGCTTTAACAATTCATCAAACATGGGTGACACATCAGAGTCCAAGAACGGATACTGTTTTTGCTGCATCTCTTCAATGATTCTAGTACCCCGAGATGGGCGGGAAAATGGCCTTAGCCTGGGATTTTCAGTTACTTTGGCGAAAACCCGCATTGGTGCTGTTTTTAAGTTCATGGCCTCCTTCTTTTCTTGTTTCGGGAAGGGTTTGCCCCCTTTCTTGAATTCTTGTTTTACAGGCGCCTTGGATGAGCTAGCGATACTTGACATGTCGAGCCCTCCATTGGCTTCAATACTCAATTCCATGTCGTGAGCACGACTGGATAGTTCTTCAAATGTCATCCCAGAAAATTTAAGTGTCCCACTTGGCGTGCCAATTTGTAAACAAAGAAAATTGAATATATATTTAGAAATTCAAAGTTCTGGTTTACATATCAAGTATCAATGCGGTGTGGGTACATGTCTCTGGATATCCTCTGATTCTTCAATTGGTGCCTTGAACACTCCACCATTGAAGGGCCTCCGGGTTTCAAGTGGCTTGATCTTCAAAGAAGGGCTTGTATATATAGCTTGTTCTTCTTGAAGGGCCTCCGGGTTCAAATGGCTTGATCTTCAATGGAGGTTTGGATCAATAGGCATAGGCATGATCATTATGGAGGAGAGACTTCTACTTTCAGTATCACATTTTTATTGTGATCCTGAATAATATTTTTCTAGATGTTTACATCACTTTTCCTAGGATGTTTGTGATTACATAGAAATGAGAGCTCCTATTTATAGCTATAGGATAGAGAGTTTTGATAAGCTCAAACTCTTTTGATATTATCTAATTAACAAATTAGATAATATCAATATTATCCAAAATATTTCAAATATATTCAAATATACTAATATTGATAAATAATCAATATTTATCAAAATTTAAGTGTCTACAAATACCCCCTCGAGACTTGCTTGTACACCACTTGAGAGCATATAAAACTTGAAAGTATGTAGTGCAAGAAAGTCTCGACACTACAACTTAAAGATATAAGGCCGTTTCAACTCGTGCCAAGGAGCCTTGAAAGATATGAGGCCGTTTTAACTCGTGCCAAGGAGTATCATTTAGCCTCCTCCATTTCAAATTTCATATGGGGTTTGCCCCCATACCGGTTGAAAGTGCCTATGAAGAGATGAGAGGCAGAGCTGTCCCACTGGGCGTGCCAATTTGTAAACAAAGAAAATTGAATATATATTTAGAAATTCAAAGTTCTGGTTTGCATATCAAGTATCAATGCGGTGTGGGTACATGTCTCTGGATATCCTCTGATTCTTCAATTGGTGCCTTGAACACTCCACCATTGAAGGGCCTCCGGGTTTCAAGTGGCTTGATCTTCAAAGAAGGGCTTGTATATATAGCTTGTTCTTCTTGAAGGCCTCCGGGTTCAAATGGCTTAATCTTCAATGGAGGTTTGGATCAACAGGCAACAGGCACGATTGGATTGGAGGAGGGGCTTTTACTTTCAGGATCACATTTTTATTGTGATCCCTGAATAAGCTTCAAAGCTTTAAGATATTTCTATGAATGTTTCCTAGGATGTGTGTGATTACATAGAAATGAGAGCTCCTATTTATAGTTCTAGGATAGAGAGTTTTGATAAGCTCAAACTCTTTTGATATTATCTAATTAACAAATTAGATAATATCAATATTATCCAAAATATATTCAAATATATTCAAATATTCTAATATTGATAAATAATCAATAAAATTGAATATAATTTAGTAATATCCAAAATTCTAAAGTTACATTGAATATCAAATGCGGTGTGGGTACATGTCTCTGGATATCCTCTGATTCTTCAATTGGTGCCTTGAACACTCCACCATTGAAGGGCCTCCGGGTTTCAAGTGACTTGATCTTCAAAGAAGGGCTTGTATATATAGCTTGTTCTTCTTGAAGGGCCTCCGGGTTCAAATGGCTTGATCTTCAATGGAGGTTTGGATCAATAGGCATAGGCATGATCATTATGGAGGAGAGACTTCTACTTTCAGTATCACATTTTTATTGTGATCCTGAATAATATTTTTCTAGATGTTTACATCACTTTTCCTAGGATGTTTGTGATTACATAGAAATGAGAGCTCCTATTTTTAGCTGTAGGATAGAGAGCTTTGATAAGCTCAAACTCTTTTGATATTATCTAATTAACAAATTAGATAATATCAATATTATCCAAAATATTTCAAATATATTCAAATATACTAATATTGATAAATAATCAATATTTATCAGAATTTAAGTGTCTACAAATGCCCCCTCGAGACTCGCTTGTACACCGCTTGAGAGCATATAAAACTTGAAAGTATGTAGTGCAAGAAAGTCTCGACACTACAACTTAAAGATATAAGGCCGTTTCAACTCGTGCCAAGGAGCCATGAAAGATATGAGGCCGTTTTAACTCGTGCCAAGGACTATCATTTAGCCTCCTCCATTTCAAATTTCATATGGGGTTTGCCGCCATACCGGTTGAAAGTGCCTATGAAGAAATGAGAGGCAGAGCTGTCCCACTGGGCGTGGCAATTTGTAAACAAAGAAAATTGAATATATATTTAGAAATTCAAAGTTCTGGTTTACATATCAAGTATCAATGCGGTGTGGGTACATGTCTCTGGATATCCTCTGATTCTTCAATTGGTGCCTTGTACACTCCACCATTGAAGGGCCTCCGGGTTTCAAGTGGCTTGATCTTCAAAGAAGGGCTTGTATATATAGCTTGTTCTTCTTGAAGGCCTCCGGGTTCAAATGGCTTAATCTTCAATGGAGGTTTGGATCAACAGGCAACAGGCACGATTGGATTGGAGGAGGGGCTTTTACTTTCAGGATCACATTTTGATTGTGATCCCGGAATAAGCTTCAAAGCTTTAAGATATTTCTATGAATGTTTCGTAGGATGTGTGTGATTACATAGAAATGAGAGCTCCTATTTATAGTTGTAGGATAGAGAGTTTTGATAAGCTCAAACTCTTTTGATATTATCTAATTAACAAATTAGATAATATCAATATTATCCAAAATATATTCAAATATATTCAAATATTCTAATATTGATAAATAATCAATAAAATTGAATATAATTTAGTAATATCCAAAATTCTAAAGTTACATTGAATATCAAATGCGGTGTGGGTACATGTCTCTGGATATCCTCTGATTCTTCAATTGGTGCCTTGAACACTCCACCATTGAAGGGCCTCCGGGTTTCAAGTGGCTTGATCTTCAAAGAAGGGCTTGTATATATAGCTTGTTCTTCTTGAAGGGCCTCCGGGTTCAAATGGCTTGATCTTTAATGGAGGTTTGGATCAATAGGCATAAGCATGATCATTATGGAGGAGAGACTTCTACTTTCAGTATCACATTTTTATTGTGATCCTGAATAATATTTTTCTAGATGTTTACATCACTTTTCCTAGGATGTTTGTGATTACATAGAAATGAGAGCTCCTATTTATAGCTGTAGGATAGAGAGTTTTGATAAGCTCAAACTCTTTTGATATTATCTAATTAACAAATTAGATAATATCAATATTATCCAAAATATTTCAAATATATTCAAATATACTAATATTGATAAATAATCAATATTTATCAAAATTTAAGTGTCTACAAATGCCCCCTCGAGACTTGCTTGTACACCACTTGAGAGCATATAAAACTTGAAAGTATGTAGTGCAAGAAAGTCTCGACACTACAACTTAAAGATATAAGGCCGTTTCAACTCGTGCCAAGGAGCCTTGAAAGATATGAGGCCGTTTAAACTCGTGCCAAGGAGTCTGAAATTGATAAATATTGATGGGTACATGTCTTTGGATATCCTCTGATTCTCCAATTGGTGCCTTGAACACTCCACCTTTGAAGGGCCTCCGGGTTTCAAGTGGCTTGATCTTCAAAGAAGGGCTTGTATATATAGCTTGTTCTTCTTGAAGGGCCTCTGGGTTCAAATGGCTTGATCTTCAATGGAGGTTTGGATCAATAGGCATAGGCATGATCATTATGGAGGAGAGACTTCTACTTTCAGTATCACATTTTTATTGTGATCCTGAATAATATTTTTCTAGATGTTTACATCACTTTTCCTAGGATGTTTGTGAGATTACATAGAAATGAGAGCTCCTATTTATAGCTGTAGGATAGAGAGTTTTGATAAGCTCAAACTCTTTTGATATTATCTAATTAACAAATTAGATAATATCAATATTATCCAAAATATTTCAAATATATTCAAATATACTAATATTGATAAATAATCAATATTTATCAAAATTTAAGTGTCTACAACTATAATATTATTTATTTATGAAGGCACTTACGATTATTTATAATTTTGCATTAAGGAAAACACCTAGAAATTTTTTCCATGATTATTGTTGTGTATGTAAAATTGTTAAAAACTTGTTAATCTTATTTAAAGTTATTGATATTAATAATTTTTTCCTTATTTAATTTAAATTTTAGACATGAAATATATATTAACCGGGGCCCATTTTTTTTTATCTTGCCCCGGGCCTATAAAATGATAGGACCGGCCCTGTTTTTTACTGAATTTTCTGATCCTTAATGCTCTTATCTTCTTTTATCCTTTCCCCGGCCTTTTTATTTTTCAAAATAGTGAGTAAGGATGAATTGAATAAGGAGATTTGGTGACAATATATGCAGAAGATCAGATCAGATGGTGTCCATATATCCTCCTCACGTACAGAAAACGTCATGATACACTGTAATTAAAAATGCATGTCTCTGGTGTTCAACAGAATAATGCATACATACTCAACTGCTATTGCTAATTTCGCCCCACATTGCTTGCAAAGAGTGAGCGCATGCCTGCAAACACTATATAACAAGCAGGTTGTAGTTTTATTTACTTATACCTTTCTCGGCCTTTTGGCTAAGATCAACGCAAATTATGCCGTGGAAACGTGTTCACCATGCTTTGTGAACACATTCCAAAACGGCGTCGTTTTTACAAAAAAAAATATTAAATAAAATTAATATGCTGTTAATGGCATTTTGCATTCTATGTTCAGATTATGAATTTACATTTATTAAATTATGAATTTTCTGTTATGAGATTATGAATTTACAGTTATGTAATTATGAATTTTTTGTAAATTCATAATCTTATAACAGAAAATTCATAATCTCATAACAGAAAATTCATAATCTCATAAAAGAAAAACATTTGTTAAATTATAAATTTTCTATTATGAGATTATGAATTTACAGTTATGTAATTATGAATTTTTTGTAAATTCAAAATCTCATAACAGAAAATTCATAATCTCATAAAAGAAAATTCATAATTTAATAACTCCACACTCATAAATCCATGCCTGCACATTCATAATTTATGAGTGTTGAAGAAGCTTGCGCGAAGATGAAGTGAAACCGCGAAATGTGAAAATGAAGAAGAAAAGTCGCGCTGTTAATTTAAAAAAAAAAAAAAAAAAAAAAAAAAAAAAAAAAAACCCAAGAAAGATTGGTGGAAGATAACGATGCCACTTACAGCACCGTTACCGTTTGAGACCGTGTTCACCATGGATGGTGAACACAGTTCCATGGCATAACGATTGAAGATCAAGTGTAATATCTGTTCTTATCAGTTTAATATCTTATATGTGGGCCAATGGTCTGCACGATATTAACTCTATTTGTTTAGGGGGAGGCCCAATAAGGTAGCTTGCTGCCTGGACCTTCGCGCGTCGCCTTGGTGTTGCACTACTGCAAATTATGCTGTGCAACCGTGTGCACCATTTGCAAAAACGACGTCGTTTTGATTAAAAGCGCACATCTCACTTAAAAAAAAAAAATTCAGGTTCGATTTTCGGCAATAGCATTTTTTTGTGCATAATTTGAATTATATATCCACAATGAATGAACTAAATATTCACAGTGAATGAATAACTAAAAATCCAGAATGAATGAACTAAATATCCACAATGAATGAACAACATAATGCTGTTGAGGAGAATCAAAACTGATTTTTTTTTTTAAATGGGACGTGTGTTTTTAGTCAAAACGACTTCGTTTTACAACCGATGGTGCACACGGTTGCACAACATAACTATTGGTTGCACTACTGTCTTGGTCTGGCGTACCCTACCAATCTAAGTCCAAAGCTTTTAACTCGTTAGAAATTCCCTTGGGTCCCATTATATTGAATTAAGTCTCAGCCCACTTAGAGTGAAGAACACTGAACTAGTGAACTTTGCAAAGGCATGTCTCAGCCCATAAATCGAAAGGCACTTAACGAGTGAATAGGCAGTGAACATGTTTGTGTCCATTATCGTCGGGTGAACGGTATATACTTACTCATTATTTGCATATATTTACGTGTGAGCTATTTAAAATGATATCTGCATTTTAATAATTGCTGCCTAGTAAAATTCAATTTTTACCTCTCATGTGACAAAATTCAATTTTGTCCTAGTAACCAAATTAAGGTTGAAGTCCATGCGTCTGTCCAGACCGGTGGTCTGGTTGTTCGGAGAAAGAATCATAAGTGCAAAAGACCAAGGTCTACTTGGATCTCCACCACTATAGCCTTCTCCGACACTTCACCACCACCGCCAACGTTCTCCGATGTTCGATCACCCATCCAGGCTAATGCTTGTTTTCAAAGGCTCTGTAAAAGGCTCATGGTTGTTTGAATGATTGTTGTCAAGCACTGGGAAACGTACTGTTGGTAACAGGCTTGAGGAGCAGCATCTGTTTTTTTGGTAGAGGATGATGAAAAATTTGAGGAAGAAATTGTTTTTGTGTTGAAGCATTGAAATTACTAGGCATTCTCTCAAAAGGCTAGCTAGGTTTTGAATTTGCAAGCAGCAGCCTTATTACTTTGGGCGTACAGTTTTGAGAGTCTCAGGATGCATTATATTTGTTGAAAGAGTTCATTCAACTTACACATGCAATTTTGTTTGGTAACGCTATTGTGTTCCAGAACATCCAAGCATGAAGCATGTATAGTAGCATGTAATTTGGGTCCAGACTTATGGAGAATGTGGTCGTACGTTCAGCGGGTTTTGCAAATGATTATCATCAACCTATTATTGCATCTAGCTCTGCTCCCATTTTGAGCAATATTCTGGCTCAAGCTGAGAGTGAACTTTGCGATGGCATGTCTCAGCCCATAAATCGAAAGGCATTGAACGAGTGAATAGGCAGCGAACATATTTGTGCCCATTATCACCGGTGAACGGTATTTTCATAAATGCTTACTTATTATTTGCATATATTTGCCTGTGAGCTATTTAAAATGATATCTGAATTTTAATAGTTGTTGCCTAGTAAAATTTAATTTTTACCTCTCATGTGACAAATTTATTTGCATGAATTTTGTCCAAGTAACCAACTTAAGGTTGAAGTGCATATAGTAGACAAGTGATCACTATGATGATTCATAAGATAACATAATGAAATTAAATAAGGTCATATTTTTCTTTTAGTTGGATACTGGTAGCAATTATTCAACATGGGTTCTGAATTTTAAGAGTTATCTCGCATCTTATATATGAGGCTATAGGCTATTTTTTCAAATATAGTTTTGCCGAGAAGGTAAACAAAGAGCATTATGGATATTTGATTTAAAAGAATGTGTAGACCCTAAGTCAACCCTTGAGTGTTTTATTTTTCAAAGACACAAAAAAATTTGTTTTTTGTAGGAATATACTCTCTGAGTTTTCAAATCTTCCCTACTCGATAATGACTTTGGTCATTGGGGTATTTGTCTAGAAAACCCCAAATTGGGATAAACCTTTGGGTGACTCATGAATGAAGTCAGCAACTTCTATCTTTAGTGTTATGCTACTCTGTAAAATGTTGTGTGCTTGAAATCCAAAAGTTAATCTCATCATGCTGGTTTGCGTGAATCAAACAAGTTGTGAATATTTGATGCTGATGACCCTTCATAAGTTGAGAAAATAGATTTTAGAAATCCTGAATGGTTTCACCGTCTATACATCTATTGGGCAAACATAATGAGTCAAATATTTTATAAATATGATGTCAAATATTTTACTAAATTATCTGTTTTCGGGATATTGAACATGATATACTTTTGTATTGAATCCAAATCTGACTCACTGCATATCCAAATTAATCCTTCATACACCTAGTACGTGGTAGTATTGAATATTTCTCAATCTGCGTTTCTATCTTTAGTATGCAGTCTATTTTACAATATCACCGCCATAGCGTATCTTTAAGGGCTATCCAATGAAGTTGGGTATACATATATGTTGGTTATAAACCTCCGTCTGTTGTCTAAATACTCAGAGCCATTGACAGGGGATCAATAGATACGCTGACTGCATGAAGATCGGTTCATGGCATTAGGGAAGATATGAGCCCAGATAATTTAATGAAATGCAAAGAAGTTCCACAGAATGGAAAGGTCTTCAATTCATTAGTTAAGAAATCCACGTACTAGTTAGACTGAAGTGGAAGTTCAGAAAATAATCTATTTGCGACATTAGAAAATAATCTATCAAATATATCTATTGATCATATTGATCAGAAAAGAGTGACTAGGTCCCATGTACCTTCCCCAACTTGGACCAAATATATCGTCCGATACTCCTTGAGGCCAGAAGTGTAGGAGATCTATCGGTGTAAGAGAAAAGAATCATAATACTAGATCTAGTAAAGAAACTTTGTCACTCTTAAAATTTATTAGAGGATTATGTCTTCAAGACGTTCGTCCAGAAGGTGAAAAAATCCCCAGTAAACTTATCGGGTATACCAAATAATTATAATACTAGGGATGCGCGGATTTGAATATCTTTGGGAAATGTCTAGAATCTAGTTGACTTAAATATTGTCATTATAAATATGGGAGAGATTTATGAAAGTGTTATAGTTATCGACAACACAATTGCTTTTACAAATTGCTTGTTATATGATAATCTAGATCCAGAGTTAGACACCGGAAGTATCATGACTATTTAACTTATAAAGGAGCAATTAAGGCACAGCTCGAATCGCTAAAATGAATATATTCTCTTTACAACAATACACCGTTGTGCGTTAACCGTACCCTCAAGGTTACAAATGGGTGTGTGCATGAAAGAGAAATATAACGAGGTGATGTGATGTGAAGTGAGTTTGTAGTCTATAAGATCATTGCTATTGGTCAATTACACAAACAGAAATAAAATAAACAGCCTTAAAAGAATGAAGACAGCAACAGAAAGCAATAACATTGCATTGCAATTCTCACATGGAAGACAAGCGGATTATTCAAAATTTCAAATCCACAGTGAAGTTCTTTGCAACCATCGCGGGATTTTAAAGATTGTTGATATGAAAAATCATAAAGAAACCACAGAGAACAATAGAGAGGTAGCGAGGGCATGAGGAAATGAGGACCGACAGAGAGGCAGAGAAGGCGTAAGAAAATAAATCTGAGGCAGTACGTAGTGCAATAGACTTCAGATGGATAGGTTAATTAGCTAGGGTTTTGAACTTTAAATTTTTAATTATTTTATAATTTTATATATAAATATAATATATATAATATATAATATAATATTAAATTGGGAATCGGGGACGGGGACGGGGACGGGGATCGGGGTCGGGGCGGGGGATGCCCTCCTCGTAGTTGATGAATATTTAAATTTGATTCAGTTACTATCGAACCGAGCTTGAACTCAAGTAGTTCAAGTAATGAGTTGAGCCGAATTCAAACCTCTTAATACTCGGTTCAACCAGTTCAAGAGACTAGTTGAGCTTTTTTATTTATTTATTTTATATATATTTTATACCTAATATAGTCATAATATTATAAATTTAATTACTATATTTAGATATTTATGTCTATTAGCTATTAAAAAAAAAGAATATATTTAGTTAACCACCTGTTTGGTTTGCGAAAAATAATTGAATAGGAATGTAATTTAAATTCTATAGAATTGAATTTACTTAGAAGATTGATTCTATTATTTTGTTGGTATGAAAGAAATTACTGAAATATTGATTTAATTATTTGGTTAGATTTGAAATTGTAAAGAATAATGGATATGTATAAAGATCAACATGTCAGTACCGCACTACATAATAAAGTGATTATAAAAGTTGTAGTAATTTATAAATTAAAACATTATAATTTATAATTCACAATATTACAATAATATATTTTATACTCCGTAATAATATAATAAATGTTATTGGAAATAAAGAAGAGAGAAAAGAGGTGAGAAGATAATGTAAGGCCTCTTAATTTTCTGCTAATTAATAGATTTCTTTAATTGGTTTATCTTTGAAAGTAGATAATGTAAGGCTAATTAATTTTCTGTAATATAAACGAATTGATCACTGTACACATCGGGGGTGGTGGCGCAGTTGGCTAGCGCGCTGGGCTCATGGCGTTAACAATTGTTAAATAATTTCACCGCTCGGTGAGTAATCTAGAGGTCGAGAGTTTGATCTTCTCCCACCCCACTTTCCGTTTTCTTTTTATTTAAGTACTCTTAATCTTTAAACATAAAATCCAAGCTTAGCCGTAAGTTTGTTATTGCGCAACTGGTTGGATTACTGATCTCAAACCCAACCAAAGCTCATCAATCTACTACCCTCCATCAGGGAGGCATCCGCATTTAACTTCAATCTGCCCAAAGGTGGCTTGGACCATGTGTCCACACGTGTTTGAGCAGGTTGTTGTATAACCGGCTCATTCGCGCTCCTCCAATTATCCAGAAACAGCATAGCCCTTTGTACCACTGAGCTAAGGTCAGCATCCACCCCCTTCCACACACTGTCATTTCTACTGCACCGGCCAGATACCCCATACCACCATCATAAAGACAGGCAACTGATCAGCATTTAATGAATTCAAAACCCAGAAAAACCAATCATTCACACGATTACCTATAAAGGCACTGATGTGGGGCATTCCCAAATTATTCCACAGGTTGGCTACTTTAGTGCAAAAAGCAAACAAATGAAGGCCAGTCTCCTCAACCTCCCTGCATATATGACAATACCAGGGCCGGTCCTATCATTTTATAGGCCCGGGGCAAGATAAAAAAAAATGGGCCCCGGTTAATATATATTTCATGTCTAAAATTTAAATTAAATAAGAAAAAAATTATTAATATCAATAACTTTAAATAAGATTAACAAGTTTTTAACAATTTTACATACACAACAATAATCATGGAAAAAATTTCTAGGTGTTTTCCTTAATGCAAAATAATAAATAATCGTAAGTGCCTTCATAAATAAATAATATTATAGTTTATAAAAATGAATAAATAATTTAAAATCGAGTAAACTTATAAACAATAACATTGTTATCATAATAAATAATAAATTAATTATTATTAAAAATTTATAAAACAATAATTACAAACATATAGAAAGCTAAAAATCTTTTTTGACTAGGAGCAAGAAATTAAAATATTTCAAAACGCAATAAAAAAATGCAAAAAGATATGAAACATAATTATCTAGATAAAATAGTTTGAACATAAAGCATATTATAAATCACACATCTTCTATATTATTTATATGATTTTTATAAATACTTTTTTTTTTTTTTTGAATACAAATACTTTTTCTTGTAAATAGATAAATTTTAAACTTTTTTTAGAATAATTTGAATTTGAATACATATAATGACGAATGATAGAAGCTTCTATATTACATTGATTAGATATTCATAAAAAGGTACGGAGTAAATTATCTTTTAATTTTTTTTATAACTCAATCTCAAAATATATCATATAACCCCGTCCGTCCTATATTTATTGTCATGTTTGGTTAACATGAGTTGATTGAAGTTTTTTTTTTTAATTCTATTTTTCATAATATGTTTAGTATAAGTATATAAAAATTTATAAATTTAGAAATTGCATTAAAAATTTAATATAAAAATTTATATATTTAATCTAAAAAATTTTCATAATATATTTAGTATAAATATATGAAAATTTATATATTTAAAAACTACATTAAAAATACTACTCCGTATTAAATACAAAAAATCAATAAAAATAAATTTTAAAAATATACATTAGAATATAAGCAAAGAATTAAAGTTGAGGAATTCTAAAATGTGAATGGAAGGATTGGACCACCGGCCTACAAAAAATCAATAAAAATAAATTTTTAAAATATACATTAGAATATAAGCAAAGAAGTAAAGTTGAGGAATTCTAAAATGTGAATGGAAGAATTGGACCACCGGCCTTTGATTAAATGAGGTTAAAATTTAAGTATCCTACCAACCAAGTCTATTCACCATATTGTTAAATATATGTATATAAATTACTTATACACAATACATATATACTATATATATAACAGATAGGATGGGGCCCTCCCCAAGCATGGGCCCTGGGCAAGGGCCCAGCCTGCCCTTGCCCCAGGGCCGGCCCTGGACAATACAAAGAGCATGCAACATTCTTAGATAATAGATTATCACGTGTCGGCAAGAAAGATGATGCCAACTGCCAACTAAAGTTCTTCACCTTAGGAGGGATGTGGAGCCCCCATATACTCGACTACGGACGGGCATCCGCAGGTACCATTGTAAGCTGTTTATAACAAGATTTAACCGTATAAGCGCCTTTCTGATCCCAATGCCATACCCACTGATCACGAGGATTGCGCATGCTGAGAGGAATATTAAGAATCAAATTAGCATCACGTGGATTAAAGATATCATTCACACAACCCACATCCCAACTAGTACCTTGCACATTCATGAGAGAGGACACCGGTGCTTCATACACTAACTGATGCAAGTCAGTTTCGACATAAGGATTCTGATCCACCAGCAACCACGGATCCGAGCCAATAACAATGTCCTTCCCATCCCCTACCGCCTTCCTGCACCCGGCCAGTAGGATACTTTTCACCTCATACATACTCCTCCAAATATAAGAAGGGTTATTCCCTCCCGTAGCCCCGAAATAATCACAATGAGGGTAGTACCGCGCCTTAAACACCCGAGCCACCAGGCTCGTCGGCCTAGTGATTAGCCTCCAGGCCTACTTTCCGAGAAGAGCTTTATTCATCTCATGAAGGCGACGAAAACCCATCCCATCCACAGCCTTCGGTTTACACAAGCCCTCCCAGGTGCGCCATCTAATCCCACGGCCATCCCCCACACTGCATGTCCACCAATACTGGTTCATGATGTTCTGAATGTCACGACAAAGCCCAAGAGGTAACAAGTAAACCATCATTGCATAAGCCGGCATCACCTGTATCACATTCTTCAGTAGCACTTCCCGTCCGGCCCTAGACAGATACTTAGAATTCCAAGAACGAATTCGTGCCAAAATCCGTTCCTTCAGAAAGCCCAGAATAGCCCTCTTTCGTTTGCCAACCAGCGATGGCAAGCCCAGGTACCTCCCACTTGTATCCCCCTCCTCCACCCCCAGGATATCCACAACTTCATTACGCACATTCTGCGGCACATTCGCACTGAAACAAGCTGCAGACTTTTCATAGTTGATATGCTGTCCAGAAGCCTTGGCATAAGTATCCAACACATACCTCATTTGCACACTCTCCTCCACGTCTGCCCGATAGAACAGAAAGCAATCATCGGCAAACAGCAAATGAGAAATGGTAGGTGCCCCTCTCGCAACAGTGACACCATGCAAGAGCCCTGCAGACATCTTCCTTTCGATCATGGCACTCAACCCCTCAACAACAAAACCTTTATCAATATTAGTAATAAATCCAATTCCACCCTACTACTAAGCATACAAAATACTTTCACTAAAACCCATACCATTATCAAATATTTGATTTCCATTCCGATTCCGATTCCGATTCCCATGTGCGAAACAAACAAACAAACTCTTATTTTGAATATTGATTCCATTGTTTTGTTGGTGGGAAAGAAAATTACTCGAATATTGATTTCATTATTTGGTTAGGTTTGGAATTATAAGGAATAATGAATATGTATAAAGATCATCATGCCCCTACATAATAAAATGATACTAAAAGTAATAGTAATTTATAAATTAAAAAAAAATTATGAATTTAAAGTTACAATATTATATATTATTATAATAGTATTAATAGACGATGTGTAGCGACTTGCTGGGTTGTGTGGAAGCATCGTAACGCGCTGGTTTGGACTAATGAGGTGTGGCGCCCAGATGTGATAAAGTTGGAAATAACAAGAGTGCTTGAAGAGTGGGGAGAAATTCTGACGAATCAAGTGCATGTCCAACCAGTAATTCCTCCTGATGCAAATGACTTATCTATACTGCCGAATGCGAAGCTTTTATTTGTTGATGCAACAGTCTTTACGGAGGAAGGCAAAGCTTTCTACGGAATTTATATGACTAATGGAGTAGGGGCTTATGTCGCAGCAAAGAATGGTACTATAAGATGTCTAAATGATGTCTTTCTTGCAGAAGCCATGGCAGTGAAAGAAGCGTTATCTTGGGCTAAAGAAAGAGGAGAGAATAACCTGGTAATTTATTCAGATTGCCAGATGGTAACCAGTTGGTTTGGTAATGTGGCACGTGATCATTCATACGCGGGTTGTATTTTGGAGAAGTGCCGGATACTGAAACGACACTTTGAGTCCGTATCTATTTGTTTTATTCCGAGATCATCGAACACGTATGCTCATAATCTTGCTAGAGCTACCTGTTTTCAGTCTGGTACTATGTGTTGGCTTTCTATGATTCCTTTATGAATCCAGCATTTATTTGAATAAAAGTTACACCATTTCTTTCAAAAAAAATAAAAAATAAAAATAAAAAAAAAAAGAGAACAAAGAGGCGAAAAGAAAGAAGAAAAAAACAAGAAATTAAAGTAGCGAGAATAAAAAAAATAAATAAATAGAGAAGAAGAGTGTATGCTAGGATTTTGTTACTTATCATCGACGATGGTAATTCAGAGCTTTCCAAACAACCGGATCAGTCTACAATGATTGATCGGTTCTTCCCTCGCAACTAATCTTTTCAGGAATACCCACACAAACATGATCCATTGTAAACAGAGCCAGAGCCCCGCCAATATCATATGAACACAATAGTGTATCAAAATAAGTACCTCACACTGTCCATATCGAGCAAAATAACATCAACAAGGAACTCAACTCAACAAAGGCATTCTCACAAGGCAAAGGATTCAAATGGATTCCAATAGAGAAATACAACATATGAATAGATCAAGGTAATAATTCAAACTCATAAAAAGACAAAGACTACCAAGAAGGTCACGCTAGAATCAAGGAATCGATATCAATAGCATAACGAACAACAAATACTCTTAGGATTGAACAAAGGATTCAAAATAGGAATTTCAACATAATTCGTAGGAATATCAAAGAATAGGATTCAAAGATGATTAATAGTCCAAAACTGAAGCAGAGGATTCACAAGATATTACAATAAATCAGACTTGAACCAAAAGTTAGATCAAAATGCACTGGAACAATAAAACAGTACTGGAAGCAGAATAATTAATAACCAACGGGACTAGGAGGCGGGGTCAGTAGACCCGTCGTCCCCTACCGTATGTACTAGGTTACCCTAAAGCGTGTTTTAAGGTTTGTCAAAGCTACTATAGTCTATGGGCTATGTTTTACGAAATTAGACTCAAACAACATTCATGCATTTTCGGATTCTGATTGGGTGGGATATCATGATGACCGCAAGTCCACTAGTGATTTTTCTGTCTTTATTGGGAAAAATCTAATTTCATGGGCTTGCTGCAAGCAAAAGACAATTCCTAGATCATCAACAGAAGCTGAATACAAAGCTATAGCCGATGTCTCAGCAAAGGTAACATGGTTAGTTGATTTAATTAAAGAACTTGATCTTACTATGCAAAAATCACCAATATTTTGGTGTGACAATCTTGGTGCTACCTATTTGTGTGCAAGTCTTGTGTTTCATGCTCGAACCAAACATGTTAAAATAAACTACCATTTTGTTCGTGACAAAGTAAATACATCATATCAAAGGAACTACAAGTAATTAAACCAAATCTCTACAAGCCACTAACCACAGCAAGGTTCAATTATGATCTAAGGGAAAACTCAATATTCTCTCTAGAGAACCTTAAACTTGAAGGGACATATTAGGACTATATGCTCTAGTTACACTAGAATTCTTTCTTCTCTCTCTCTCTGTATTATTGTAAATCTACCTTAGCTTTTATAATTCATTAATTCATGATGACCTGACTAAGACTCTTTGTCTTCTATACTAATAAGAGCTCAGGAGAGTTAGGCTTATAATGGGTAGAAAAAATGGTGGTCAAATTTTTTAATCAAATGAATGTCTCAGATTGATCCGATTTTAATTTTTCCTTAAGATTTTCTAATTTATCCTTAATGAATATGATTATCTGTTAACTTTTCCATTAAATATTATCTTTTTCGTTAATTTCTGTCAGTTCACCGTTAACTTACTCATTGATTTCAATAAGAAGGGTCTTAAGTTCGAACCACATCTCAATCAAAGTTGGCATAATTAGTACTCTATTTTACTCTTATTAAATTAAATAATAATTTAGTAGCTACAACAAAAAATAATACATATGCATTTCTTTAATTTAGAATTATGTGTCTACAATGTCTTTATTCAAAAAAAAAAAAATATTCATTATCAATAAATTAAATAAGAGAAATAATTTCATTAGTTATATTGTCTTTATTATTCTACAATATAAAAATTCTTTATATTCAAATTCATCAATTGATTATCCGGGTTGGACTTTCATTTGGAAGATTATGAGTTCGAGCCTCAGTGGAGGCGTTATTGGTTCTTTGTGTTTTAGTAGGTTGAGAAAGTATATGAGCAGATACTACATCGTAATAGAGCCAGTGGCATTCAAAAATTTTTTTATCAATTGATTATATTCGCTACATTGTCCCTACAATGTCTTTATTATAAAAAAAGTTTATTCATTATCAATAAATTAATTAAGAGAAATAATTTTATTAGTTATATTGTCTTTATTTTTCTCTAATGTAAAAATTCTTTACATTCAAATTCATCAATTAATTACATTCACTACATTGTCTATTATCTTTTTTGTGCACTAATTTTTTTAATTAAATATCAAAGTTATAATACAAAATAATGCTATATATTTATTTACCAAGTAGTTTATTAATACCATGAAAAAATTAAAAAAATATATAACTAACAAAGCCAATCATATTAACTACTTGAGGGATTTGTTGACAAAAAGAGTATTCAAATCACACAATAAATTGAAGTGAGAACTATCTCGCAATGTCCTTGTTTGACAATCAACAATTAGCGATTAGCATTCGCGGATTATATTAGCGGATTTGACCAGCGAATTATATCAACAGTTGGTAAAAAAAATATTTGAAAAAATTAGTTGTTTAGATTAACATGTAAAATGACCAAAGGGTATACATATATTTAATTATAATAATAATAATAATAATAATAATAATTGTTTTAAAAAAATAAAAATATATAATTAAGCCAATCATATTAACTACCTTGGGGATTTATTGATAAAAAGAGTATTCAGATCAGATGGTATCCATATATCCTTCCTCACGTACAAAAAACGTCATGATATACTGTAATTAAGAATGTATGTCTCTGGTGTTCAACAGAATAATGCATACATACTCACAGCTATTGCTAATTTCGTCCCACATTGCTTGCAAAGAGTGAGCGCATGCCTGTCAAACACTATAAAACAAGCTGGTTGTAATCTTGTTTACATATACCTTTCTCGGCCTTTTGGCTAAGATCAAGTGTAGTATATGTTTTTATTAGTTTAATATCTGATATGTGGGCCAATGGTTTGCAAGATATTAACTCTATTTGTTTAGGTGAAAGCCCAATAAGGTAGCTTGCTGCCTGAACCTTCGCGCGTCGCTTTGGTGTTGCACTATTGCCTTGGCTTGGCGTACCCTACCAATCCAAGTCCAAAGCTTTTAACTCGTTAGAAATTCCCTTGGGCCCCATTATATTGAATTAAGTCTTAGTCCACTTAGAGATTATAAATAAACAGTACAGTATTTGTATATTGGAAGTACGGTTATAAATAGGTATATATATATGGCCATTATCTCTTAGTGGCCTTAATTGGCTCCTCATTTTTAGGATCATTAATACTGTTTTTTGGTGGAGGATGATGAAAATTTTGAGGAAGAAATTGTTTTTGTGTTGAAGCATTGAAATTACTGGGAATTCTCTCAAAAGTCTAGCTAGGTTTTGAATTTGCAAGCAGCAGCCTTATTACATTGGGCGTACAGTTTTGAGAGTCTCAGGATGCATTATATTTGTTGAAAGAGTTCATTCAACTTACACATGCAATTTTGTTTGGTAAAGCTATTGTGTTCCAGAACATCCAAGCATGAAGCATGTATAGTAGCATGTAATTTGGGTCCAGACTTATGGAGAATGTGGTCGTACGTTCAGCGGGTTTTGCAAATGATTATCATCAACCTATTATTGCATCTAGCTCTGCTCCCATTTTGAGCAATATTCTGGCTCAAGCTGAGAGTGAAGAACACTGAACGAGTGAACTTTGCGAAGGCATATCTAAACCCATAAATCGAAAGGCACTGAACGAGTGAATAGGCAGCGAACACGTTTGTGTCTATTATCGTCGGTGAACGATATTTTCATGGCCTAGTAAAATTTAATTTTTACCTCTCATGTGACAAATCACTGCTGGAAATCTCGCGTTTTCCGTCCAACAAATGTTGGACAGAAAACGCGATATATTGGTCGGAAACGACGTTTCCGTCCAACATACTGACCAAATTGAACGTTCGGAAAAACGCTTGTCAGAAATTTCGTCCAACTCTACTTTTTGGTCAGAAATTCCGTCCAACGAACAAAAATTGGACGAAAATTCCGGCGAGTAACCCACCATTTTTAAAACATGGGAATTTCTGTCCAACCATGTGCGTTGGTCGGAAATTCCGTCCAACTATGTGCGTTGGTCAACAATTCCGACCAATGTTGGACGAAAATTCACATATTATAACTTGTAATTTCCTTCCAACTGTTGGTAGGAAAATCATAAATCATGGAATGTTTTTATTATTTTTATATTACCATAATTTTATTTATACCTGTTATAAATAAATTATATGTCATCAACAAATTAATGGACACACTAAATTTCAAATTGAAAATATATTTAAACATCAAAATTCTTTACAACAAAAATTATGGTCATGTTCATAAATAAATAAAAAAGTCATGAAAATATATACTACTTAATTGATACTACTTAAATGCACTAGTACCCGGTTACTCCCCTAAGTGAGAGGTGATGGGTTCGAACCTTAGTTGAGCAAGTAGTGTATATATAGGGTATCCCCTTCTTTATAATAATAATAAAAAAAAAATACTACTTAAGTATGTTGCACCAAATAAGCCTTCAAATCCGGCAATACTTCAACGGCTTTGATAATGCATCATCCACAACCTTCTTCTTCAATGACTTTGATAAGTGTAGTCCTTCACCAAAATTAGACCGTGAAAGTCATCTCTGGACTACACCAAAATTAGACCGTGAAAGTCATCTCTCTCTTGCAACTGCAAATGATCCAGTAGCAACAAAATCATCATAAGCAACCTGAGATAAACATTTCATCAATTAAACTTGAAATGCACCACCATCCATCAAAAGCACCCATACATGTTAGGAATATTCATGTTCTGACCAAAACCAATCACCTTTCAAACTCATGGGTGTTTAAAGAACAAGAATGAGGTGATACCGAAAAGGCACAAGAACACTTTATAAATTGGTATCACTAACCAAAGCTGTATGTGGGAAATAGTCGAATAAATCTATGAAAGTCTTCCAAACATTAGCATTGCCATATCTGTGAAATTTAACTGCAATCAATCTAAAGAGGTTTACTAATAAAAGAAAAGAGAGAAGAAAGTGGCATATAAATAGACTTGTACTAAGAACCATTAAAGATCAACTGAGTTTATCCAACAGCTTATACCAAACAACATAAAGCATTCTTGCAGCATTTTAGCAATGAACTAAAGCATGTATAAATTTGACATATCTTATTTACCTACCTTATTGGAATATATATGCTCTAATGTTTAGAGACCTAATTCTTATCTGTTATACTCAAATCAAACTAACAATAATAAAGACTACTTGATTAATCATGTCTGACAGAAGATACAGACACCAATTTTATGTCATAATGAATACTTCTAATTGCCAATTCCTATGTCATATGACGCAGCAATTCAAGAACAGGAAGCTTACAGCCTTACAATAAAGAATTTAATACATACTAAAGAAAGAAGGAAATTACCAGTTATTCTCTTGCTCATAGTAGCATTCGCAAACAGTTTTAGCCCCACTTCCAACAACATACCTATTTTCTGCAAGTAGAGAAAACATCAATAGAAAAGTGAAATTTTTTTGTTAATTCCAAGTAAAGAAGATATCATGCATCACAAGAAAGTTATAAATTATCATAAATAACAATATTATGAATAACACTATCTTGATTCTAGAGTATTAAATATATTGTCACAACACTCAAAAGTAGTAATTCACTCAGAGGAAGGATAGATGCCAACAGAATATCACCAACGTCAAAGGATAGATGCCAACAGAATCACAGAAGAAGCAATGTTCAAGAAAAACAATAAGTAAAAACAGATTAATAAAATAAAGAGAGTAGAGGTTTCAAATTTTAGATTAAGAAGCACCCTTTTCATCTAGCCACTTCAGTTTTTTTTACTTCTCCTCTCGTGATGTATTCTCATTCTCTCCTCAACCTGCAAAGTGTGAGTGTAAAAAAGACATCTTTATTACACAAGTCAAAGAGTGAGAAAAGATATACTGTTGATATGCACAATAGCAAAAGAGTGGAAGACAAGATGAGAGTTTAAAATGCATTTGTATATAGCATTTTTAATTTTTAAAAGAAACAGTTTCATGATAAAACTGGCCAGGAACTTACTAGCAAGCTGCAAAGTTTCATTACGAAGCTCATCCCTTAGCTATTAGAAAATTAATAGACACGACGAAATAGGCAGACAATTTAAATATCAATTCAGATCAATTATTCCAATACCAAAAAGATAAATTAAAAGAGAGATGTGCCAACTTCCCACTGTAAGCTGATTCAAGAATGATAGTTTACAAGAACACTTATAGTTTCTCCTAAATTTCCATGAATGTGCTCAGAGACATAAACATACACTCATACAACCAGGGAATCATGCAAATCAACAATGCAATAGAAAAGCTTACGACTCTGCAAAAATCTCAATTAGTACAAACGATAGAAATTTCAACTTGTAGATATAACCTGAAGAAGCGATGTAGTACTAGGGTTTCGGGTGGTAGCACGTGAGGGTTAAACTTTAACAACAATAGAAGATTAAAGTAGAAAGTATAAAATTAGAAGCACCTACCTTCGTTCACAGGGGAGACAAAATTTAGAGTCAGCAACTTCGTCGTCGGCAGGGGCGGAGACCGGGCAGTAGCTTCGTCGTCGGCAAGGTCGGAGGTGGAGATCGGGCAGTAGCTTCGCCGTCGGCAAGGTCGGAGGCGGAGACCGGAGAGGAGATGCGGAGTCTTCCGGTGTCGTCGGCAGCAGCTTTGCGGTTGGAACTCGGCATGGAGGAGCTGTCGTCTTCGTCTCTCAAGGAAGAGCTATCGGCTGAGTTGGGGGAAGCAATAGAAGGCCAGAGAATTAGGGATTAGGTATTTGGGGGGCTTGGGTTTGAAATTTAACTTTTAATTATTGAAGGCTGGTATTTGGCGGTAGTCTTGGACGGGGGGGGAAAGTTTTCGAGACTTCAACTGAGAAAAAGAAGAAAAGGTTAAAATATTTAAATTTTCTTCCAATAACATGTTGGACGGAAATTAAAATACGTACCATTTTTTTATTTCTACCTATTAGACAATTTGAGTTTACCAACCAATACTACAGGTTGGACAGAATTTCCTTCCAACACTGGATGTTGAACGGAATTTCCGTCCAACGCTCGAATGTTGGACGGAACTTCTGACCAACTTTCCGTTCACCCTTCTTTAGCGACAGAAATTTGAAATTTTTATTAAAATACCGACCAACTTACGGTTGGACGGAAATGTTGGACGAAAATAGCGAGATTTCCAGCAGTGATTTATTTGCATGAATTTTGTCCAAGTAACCAAATTAAGGTTGAAGTGCATATAGTGGACAAGTGATCACTATGATGATTCATAAGACAACATGATGAAATAAGGTCATATTTTTCTTTTAGCTGGATGCATGGTAGTAATTATTCAACATGCGTTCTGAATTTTGAGAGTTATCTCGCATCTTATATATGAGGCTATAGGCTATTTTTTTCAAATATAGTGTTGTGCCCAGATGGTAAACTAAGAGCATTAATTTTATATGTCACCCGTTATCTTGTCCCAAACTATCTTGTCCCAAGCCCTCGATTATGGATATTTGATCTAAAAGAAAGTATAGACCCTAAGTCAATACCTGTGTGTTTTATTTTTGAAAGACACCAAAAATTTAGTTTTTTTGTGGGAATATACTCTCTGAGTTTTAGAATCTTCCCTACTCGACAATGACTTTGGTCATTGGGCTATTTGTCTAGAAAACCTCAAATGGGGATAAACCTTTGGGTGACTAATGAGTAATGACTCATTAATGAAGTCAGGAACTTCTATCTTTAATGCTATGCTACTCTGTAAAATGTTTTGTGCTTGAAAGCCAAAAGTTAATCTCATCATGCTGGTTTGCCTGAATCAAACAAGTTGTGAATATTTGATGCTGATGACCCTTCATAAGTTGAGAAAATAGATTTTAGAAATCCTGAATGGTCTCACCGTCTATACATCTATTGGGCAAACATAATGAGTCAAATATTTTATAAATATGATGTTAGATATTTTACTAAATTATCTGTTTTCGGGATATTAAACATGATATACTTTTGTATTGAATCCAAATCCGACTCACTACAAATTCAAATTAATCCCACATACACCTCATACGTGGTAGTATTGAATATTTCCCAATCTGCGTTTCTATCTTTAGTATGCAGTCTATTTTACAGTATCACCGCCATAGCGTATCTTTAAGGGCTATCCAATGAAGTTGGGTATACATATATGTTGGTTATAAACCTCCGTCTGTTGTCTAAATACTCAGAGCCCTTGACAGGGGATCAATAGATACACTGACTGCATGATTTATGAAGATCGATTCACGGTATTAGGGGAGATATGAGCCTAGATAATTTAATGAAATGCCGAGAAATTCCACAGAATGGAAAGGTCTTCAATTCATTAGTTAAGAAATCCACGTACTAGTTAAACTGAAGTGCAAGTTCAGAAGATAATCTATTTGCGACATTAGAAAATAATCTGTCAAATATATATACTGATCATACTGATCATAAAAGAGTGACTAGGTCTCATGTACCTTCACCAACTTGGACCAAATATATCTACTGATACTCTTTGAGACCAGAAGTGTAGGAGACCAATTGGTGTAAGAGAAAAGAATCATAATACTAAATCTAGTAAAGAAACTTTGTCACTCTTAAAATCTATTAGAGGATTATGTCTTGCAGACGTTCGTCCAGAATGTGAAAAAAAAACCCAGTAAACTTATCGGGTATACCAAATAATTATAATACTAGGGATGCGTAACGACCAGATTTGAATATATTTGGAAAATGTCTAGAATCTAGTTGACTTAAATATTGTCATTATAAATATGGGAGAGATTTATGAAAGTGTTATAGTTATCGACAACACAATTGCTTTTACAAATTGCTTGTTATATGATAATCTAGATCCAGAGTTAGACACCGGAAGTGTCATGACTATTTAACTTATAAAGGAGCAATTAAGGCACAGCTCGAATCGCTAAAATGGATATATTCTCTTTACAACAATACACCGTTGTGCGTTAACCGTACCCTTAAGGTTACAAATGGGTGTGTGCATGAAAGAGAAATATAACGAGGTGATGTGACACTACTCGAAATTCTGAAATTTCCGACCACCTGAAAGTGATCATAAATCAAGTTGAAAGTCTTGTTCCGACCACTTTTGGTATCCGGAAAAACCTTTGTTGCTATTTCCGACCACTTTTTGGACTTTTTGGTATCAACTTAATTTAAGATCATTTTCAGGTGGTCGGAAATTTCAGAATTTCCAGTAGTGTGATGTGAAGTGAGTTTGTAGTCTATGAGTTCACGCAGAGACCCTTGATTGATTATCAAATATACTCTCCCACGGTAAATGACATTAAATTCCGCTACATAATATCATTGACCACTGTTGCAAAAATCGGTCTAGACGCCCCTAGTCTATGGATGTCAACGGGGCGGGGCGGGGGCGGGGAATGCGGTCCCCGTCCCCGTCCCCGAATTAAATCTCCATTCCCCGTCCCCGCCCCGTTCCCCGATCCGGGATGGGGCCCGTTCCCGTGGGGATTATTCGGGGACGGGGATTCCCCGCCCCGTTTTTGAACGTAACCTTGCACATTGCAGTAACCACGGCATTTGGAATCAGACTAATTCTTTTGTTTTTCTTTGGTATATACCACAAACAAATTATAAATCCTTGAGTTTAAATAATGACCATATATACTAAACAAAGTCCAATTAGATTAGTGAAAGTTCATTTGTAATTATTCCCAAATTGCATAGGAAGAAACGTGTATAAGATCATTGCTATTGGTCAATTACACAAACAGAAATAAATAAACTGCCTTAAAAGAATGAAGACAGCAACCGAAAGCAATAACATTGCATTGCAATTCTCACATATGGAAGACAAGCGGTTTATTCAAAATTTCAAATCCACAGTGAAGTTCTTTGCAACCATCGCGGGATTTTAAAGATTGTTGATATGAAAAATCATAAAGAAACCACAGAGAACAATAGGGTTACTTGACTGGACGCAGAGGCAGAGAGGATGCGACGCCGCTACGCAGACTCGCAGAGGCAGAGAGGACGACGACACGACGACGAGCTTGGGACGGAGACGGGCAGATGGCGACGGCTAGCTTGGGACGACGATGGCGAAGAGGCGTCTCGGCGATAGAGAGGTAGCGAGGGCATGAGGAAATGATGACCGACAGAGAGGCAGAGAAGGCGTGAGAATCGGGGACGGGGACGGGGATCGGGGTCGGGGTTGGGGCGGGGGATGCCCTCCCCGTCCCCGTCTCCGTCCCTGGCGGGGATGGGGAAATTCTCCCCATCCCCGCCCCCGTAAAATTCCCCGAAGCCGCCCCCGTCGGGGCGGGTTGAATTTCCATCCCTACCCTAGACCGTGGCGATTTCTCCCCTAGGCGCCCGCCTAAGTGACCAGCAGCCTAGCGCCTAACTCGGCCGACTTGGCTGCCTATGCAGCCGTCCAGCGTCTAACTTAGCCGAGTTATGTATACACCCGTAACTTAGCAAAAATGTCATTTTTGCTTCCGCATTCAAATTCTCTCTTTTCATTAAATATATATCTCTTATTTTAATATTCCTGTTTTTAAAATTGGGGGTGTTACATGGTGTAAATTTGATGAATATTCAAATTTGATTCAGTTATTATCGAACCGAACTTGAACTCAAGTAGTTCAAGTAATGAGTCGAATTCAAACCTCTTAATACTCGGCTCAACCAGTTCAAGAGACTAGTTGAGCTTTTTTATTATATATATATATATATATATATATATATATATATATATATATATTATACCTAATATAGTCATAATATTATAAATTTAATTACTATATTTAGATATTTATGTCTATTAGCTATTAAAAAAAAGAGAATATATTTAGTTAACCACTTGTTTGGTTTGCGAAAAATAATTGAATAGGAATGTAATTTAAATTCTATAGAATTTAATTTACTTAGAAGATTGATTCTATTATTTTGTTGGTAGGAAAGAAATTACTGAAATATTGATTTCATTATTTCGTTGTGATGACCGTCAGGTTGGCGGACCATGGAAAACATTCTACCGTGTTCGTGGTGCGGTGCCGGTGGACAAACCGTTAAAGCGACGTATGAAATTGATACAGTGAGACAAGTCCTGGGGCTAGGTAAATCTGAAGTATGAACGACTCCATAACTTTTGTTTCTTCTGTGGTATGCTCGAACACCTTGACAAGTTCTGTTTGAAAGCCCGGGTCTCCGGCCTCACGCCAGAATTATATCCGTATAGGGCTTGGATGAAAGGACCACGGCCGGTAGGAGCATCCCGGTTACTACCGCCGGTTGAATCAGTTCGGCAGTTTCCGGCGCCCCAGTCCAGCATGGAAGACACGGCGTCCTCGGATGACAGTCAGGGAGACGTTCGTATGGTGCAGCAACGAGGTGGATCGGAGGACGGTGTCGTAGCCTCGTCGAAGCGTCGGCGAGCGGCTACGGGCAGTGGTGGTAGCGCCGGCTCGCCGGCGGGGGGGGGGGGGGGTGGGGTGAGGTATTTGTGGCTAATGGTTCAAAAAACTTGCAGATGGCAGGTTCTGGGTCCCAGACCCGCCCGACCCAATAAGTACGTTGAGCTGGAATTGTCATGGCTTGGTTAATCCACGGACAGTTCGTGAAATTGTGGACCTTGTGTCTCGAAAGAAACCCAATTTTGTTTTTCTAATGGAAACCAAGGCGGGACGGGTACATGCTGAACGTATTCGTGTCAAACTTGGCTTTGATTGACTATTTTATGTGGATAATAGTGGATTGAGTGGAGGACTAGCTTTGTTGTGGAGGAAGAATAATACGGCAAGACTTTTGAGTTTTTCGAAAAACTATGTTGATGTGGAAATTACTATAGCTGGTTTTCCATACTGGCGTATGACATGTTACTATGGCTTTCCGGAACGTACCAGGCGTAATGAGTCATTGGAACTATTAATTTTAAATTCTAGGAATGTAATTTAAATTCTACTTAGAACATTGATTCTATTATTTTGCTGGTATGAAAGAAATTACTGAAATATTAATTTTATTATTTGGTTAGATTTGAATTTTAAAGAATAATGGGTATGTATAAAGATCAACATGCTAATACCTCACTACATAATAAAGTGATTATAAAAGTAGTAGTAATTTATAAATTAAAACATTATAATATATAAATTCACAATATTACAATTATATATTTTATAATAATATAATAAATATTATTGTAAATAAAGAAGAGAGAAAAGAGGTGAGAAGATATTGTAAGGCTTCTTAATTTTCTGTTAATTAATAGATTTCTTTAATTGGTTTTTCTTTGAAAGTAGATAACGTAAGACTATTGTCAAAAAAAGATAACGTAAGACTAATTAATTTTCTGTTAATTAATATATTTCTTTAATTGTTTTGGTTAAATTAAAAAGAATTGATCAGTGTTCACATCTGGGGTGGTGGCGCAGTTGGCTAGCGCGCTGGGCTCATAGCGTTAACGAATTGTTAAACAAGTACACCCCTTGGTGAGGGTTCCAGAGGTCGAGAGTTTGATCCTCTCCCACCCCATTTTTTGTTTTGTTTTTATTTAAGTATTCTTCACTCTAATTATAAAATCCCACCTTATCCATATGGTTCTTATTGCGTAAATGGTTAGCTTACAGATCTCAAAGTCAGTTTGGATCCTGTGGAGATTGAGTCGAGTTCTACCTGTGTATTTTTTTAAGTTATAAATTATTTTAAATTTTATTTAGGAAATTTAATTTTTTGAGGAATTATTATTATTATTATTATTATTATTATTATTATTATTATTATTATTATTATTATTATTATTATTATTATTATTATTATTATTATTATTATTATTATGGAACCAAAACAAACGTCATGCGTAATATTTTGGGAAAATTGTAAAAAATGCCCCTCTATAATATGCCAATTATCAATGTTACCCCTGAATTATGAGTGGTGTAAATGTTACCCCTCAATTATCAAAACGGTGCATATATAGCCCCTCCCGTAACAGACATGTGGTTCCCCGTTAGTGTACGACACCGTTAAGTTGGAGTAAATATGTAATTTAGTTGTTTTTTTCCTCCCTCGATTCGAAGTACCAATGATGGACAGCGGTGGGGAACCACAGATCCGTTACGGGAGGGGCTTTATGTGCACCATTTTGATAATTGAGGGGCAACATTTACACCACTCATAATTCAGGGGTGACATTGATAATTGGCATATTATAGAAGGGCATTTTTTACAATTTTCCCTAATATTTTCTTGTTTAATTACATAAACTAACTCAAAATAAAAAACTAAAACTAAATTTGACATATCTAATAACCAATTTGTACTTATCGCTGAAAATATATGTAGTCAAAACTTACTTATAATACATTGTTACGTAGGAACATGAAATCGAAGGGGTAAATGAACTCAGTTACTCGTTAACTATTCAAACTTAATTCGACGAATTGAATATTTAAATTTGATTTGGTTACTATTGAACTGAGCTTGAGCCAAAGTAGTTCAAGTAATGAGTCTAGCTGATTTCAAACCTCTTAATACTTGGCTCAAGTAGTTCATGGGACTTAGTCGAGTTTTTTTATTTTTTATTTTATACCTAATGTAGTGATAATATTACCAATTTAATGAATATATTTAGATATTTATGACTATATGTTACGAAAAATTTAGGGTGTGTTTGGCCCATGGGTTTACACATTAGGAATGAGAATCAAAATCATAGTTAATGTTTGGCAATTTATATCGTGCACCAGGGCGCGCATTGCATTTTGTTCCCTGATGCAAAACGACGTCGTTTTACATAACTGTATAAAAAAATACACATAATTGTATAAATAACAACACATAATTGTATAAACAAACACACATAACTGTATAAACAAATACACATAATGATATAAACAAATACACATAATGATATAAACAAATACGTACACATAATCACGTCAACTCCCTTCCGCGCCTCCCAAAACGACGTCGTTTTGGGAGGCGCAGGACGCACAGTGCTGCGCGCGCCGTGGTGCAGGGTATAACGATTGTTAGTGTTTGGTTGACAACTTTTTAAAACACAACTATGCAATTTGATTATCCCTTTAATTAAAAACCCCATTCCCTTATTTAAAAAGGTATCATTTCATCTTATGGTAATATGATTTTTAAGTTTGGATTAGTCCTTTTAGATTTTTATTTTGATTTTTTTGTTCATATATATATATATATATATATATATATATATATATATATATATATATATATATATATTGGTGCATTGGATGTTATTATATTAGGATCAATTGCCTTGATTTTTTGTTTTTGTATTTTTAAAACCTTTATTTGCATTATAGGGTCATACATAACCAATCATCAATATTAGTAATCAATCCAATTCCACCCTACTATCAAACATACAAAATACTTTCACTAAAACCCATACGATTATCAAGTATTTGATTTCCATTCCGATTCTGATTCCCATATGCGAACCAAACACACTCTTATTTTGAAGATTGATTCCATTATTTTGTTGGTGGAAAAGAAATTTACTCGAATATTAATTCCATTATTTGGTTAGGTTTGGAATTATAAGGAATAATGAGTATCTATAAAGATCATCATGCCCCTACATAATAAAATGATACTAAAAGTAATAGTAATTTATAAATTAAAAAAATTATAATTTTAAAGTTACAATATTATAATTATATATTTTATATTATTTTATAGTATTTGATGTCTCGGCAGGGGTAACATGGTTAGTTGATTTAATTAAAGAACTTGGTCTTACTATGAAAAAACCACCAAAATTTTGGTGTGACAATCTTGGTGCCACCTATTTGTGTGCAAGTATTGTGTTTCATGCTCGAACCAAACATGTTGAAATAAATTACCATTTTGTTCGTGACAAAGTAATTACATCATATCAAAGGAACTACAAGTAATTAAACCAAATCTCTACAAGCTACTAACCACGGCAAGGTTCAATTATGATCTAAGGGAAAACTCAATATTCTCTCTAGATCAAAGAACCTTAAACTTGAAGGTACGTATTAGGACTCTATGCTCTAGTTACACTAGAATTCTTTCTCCCTCTCTCTCTCTCTCTCTGTATTATTGTAAATCTACCTTAGCTTTTATAATTTATTAATTCATAATGACATGACTAAGACTCTTTGTATTCTTATAATTAAATACATCTCTTTCTATACTTGTAAATTGAATTGATCAATTACATAATAAACTTCTCTCTAGAAATTCTTGTCCACATCCTCTCAAATATTCTTTTCTTGTTTTTTTTTTTTTTTTTTGTACTGATCGAATTTTCTGATCACCTGTGATACCTCATATTTTGTGGGCGCTATACAAGGACTGTATGTGCGTATGGAGTTAATTTAATTAAATTCTTTTATCCTTGGTACCTAATTTTATTTTATTCCGTAGCTTGGACTCCAAATTTGACCAAATACTGTCATAAATCCATTATTATCTCGAACCTACTATGATATACTCTTCTTCTTCTTACATTCTATATATATATATATATATATATATATATATATATATATTACTCATTGTACTGTATTATATCCAGTGATCTTCACACCTCTCATTTCTTTTTATCGACCATCTCTCCCTGCATCTATATAGATACATGTATACAATATATATCCATACACAGAAGTACTTCATGATTTCTTCCAGTGGCGGAGCCAGAATTATTTTTCAGTGGGGGTGAAAAAGTAAAGGAAAAATAAATTAAAAAATGTTCAAATACAAAATTCAAATAAATATAAGATTATTAAAATACAAAATACATTATAAATTACAATACAAGGTTTATGATAAACTACGAGATAATACTCCTCTATGCTCTCTCATATTTTGAAATTGTTGTAGAATTGCTTCATTTGAAACTTGATCAAAAATATATTTTTCATCATACAGTACTAAGCAATCATTTCAACATATGACAAATTAGTAATTAACTAGGGATAATCCACCGTTAGTAATTACTAATTAACATATTAGTAATTCACATAACTCAGCAATTAGCAATAGCAATTAGGGCAATTGTTAACAGTAATTAATTTGATAAAATAATTCAAATAGAAAATACATTATAAATTATACATCTCATTATTAATATAAAAAAGTTATATATATATATATATATATATATATATATATATATATATATATATTAAAAAATCATAAAGAAGCAGTTGAAAGTGTCGAAAACAGCAATAAGGATTATAAAACCATAAAGAAGTAGTTAAAAGTTGAAATTAACAACATGAGATTCAAACCCCCACTATTTGGTAAGGTCAAACCTTGCATATCCACCAACTCATCTAACATCTCTATTGTTTACTTTTAACTGTTTTCATATATTTATATCTACTACAGGTACTATATATACATATACATATATATAGAAGGGCTAGGGGTGGAGGTGGGGTGAGTGGGGGCAGCTGCCCCACTGTACCTCCGCCCCTGATTTCTTCCCTTCTCTTAAACACATTTAGCCGAGCCATTCTTCTTTTTTTCTCTTTCAGACCGACCCTTGGTGTGGACGTACGGCGGAGATTGATGAAGACAGTGGCGGACCCAGAAAATTATGTGAGTGGGGGGCGTAGTTCAAATTACTTTAGAAATGTCAATGAAAAAATATCAAAAACACCCATAATACGGTTCAAATACAAAATATATTATAAATTATAATACAATGTTTATGAGTTATGACAGACTACAAGATAGTTAGGGGCGGAGCCAAAACTATACTTGGGTAGGGTTAAATTTTAAAACACTTTAAAATGTTATAAAAATATATGAAACATAATCGATTAGATAAAATAGTTTAAATAGAAAAGACAATATATTCATAAATACTTTAATTTTAATTTTAATTTAGTTAGATCAACTCTAAATTTTTCTAAATTTGTTCGAATACAAGTATAATATAAACTTGTGGACTACATTAACTATATAATTTACAAAGAAAGTAGATTAAAAAATATTTAATTCATTGAATGATTGAAAGGATTAAAATAAAGAAAAGAAACTAAAAATACTATAAGATTAGAATGGCTAAAATAAAAAAAGAAACTAAAAATACAAAAAAGAAATACCAAAAATCACTATTAGTGAAAACTATACTTGGGTAGGGTTAAATTTTAAAACACTTTAAAATGTTATAAAAATATATGAAACATAATCGATTAGATAAAATAGTTTAAATAGAAAAGACAATATATTCATAAATACTTTAATTTTAATTTTAATTTAGTTAGATCAACTCTAAATTTTTCTAAATTTGTTCGAATACAAGTATAATATAAACTTGTGGACTACATTAACTATATAATTTACAAAGAAAGTAGATTAAAAAATATTTAATTCATTGAATGATTGAAAGGATTAAAATAAAGAAAAGAAACTAAAAATACTATAAGATTAGAATGGCTAAAATAAAAAAAGAAACTAAAAATACAAAAAAGAAATACCAAAAATCACTATTAGTGGGAATTGATTCCATGATCTACCCACAACAAACCTAAGGTTTCAACCAACTAAGCTACTAAAGCCTTTAGTAATTTGTATATCTATATTATATAAAATGGTTTAATTAGGGAGGGGTCAGTGGGGGCAACTGCTTTGCCCCCACTGCCCCCATTGTCGATCCGCCATTGGATGAAGAAGTTGTCGATGATGATTAGCATACGAGGATGAGCGGTGTGGATGGATATGATGTGTAATGACTGTGAGCTGATGGTGGTATGATCAGGTGATGTTTTTATTTAATTTTGAGTTATTGAGAATGATGATGATAAGGGTATGATTGTTAATAATATTATAATGATTGTGTGTGGAATGATGATATTGATGATGAGAATTGAGAAGGTTCTGGACGATGATGAACTAGTTGTCTGGTTCAATTTTATAAAAAAAATGAAGAATAATGATATTCTGATGATGATGTGAGTAATGATTTAATGATGTTGGCATACGAATGATAATGAAGAAATGATGAAATGGTCTGCTAATTAGAGTTTATATTGATGCTTGCGGCAAATAAGCTTAATCTTATAACTATAATAAAGCTATATGGTTTGTGAAGTAATTAATGTGATAATTAATGCCACAACATCCTTTATTATAAAAAAAAAAAAAGTACAACATTTGAAAAATAAAATAGCTATAAATTATATAATCATATAAAAAATGTACTTTTGAAAAATAAAATAGCTATATATTATACAATCATATAAAAAATGTGTTCAATTAGAGTTTAAATTTACTCATATAAAATTTGAAATTTGCTTTTCAAATGTAATTATCTTAGTTTTTATTCTTATTGTGAAAATTATAATATAGATGAAATACAATTAAGAATAAATCAATGTAATTATGTAAATTCTCTCTATAAGTTTTTTTTTTTTTTTAAGGTCTCTATAAGTTTATTTAAATATGCACATAATTAGAGATTATATTAACAATATAAAATTTTAATTTTAATTTTAATTGTAATTTTGTATTATATAAAAATAATAAATACTTGACCAATGGAAGCTCAAAAATATTATTATATTAAACAATTTAAAATATTTTAGTTTTTTTTTTTATTTTGTATTTATATTTATAATAACATAATTTTTTTCCGTGCATCGCGCGGGTGAATTACTAGTAATAATAATAATAATTTTTTTGAATGCTACTGGCTCTATTACAATGTAGTATCTGTTCATATACTTTCAACCAACTGAAACACAAAGAACCAATAACACTTTCACTAAAGGCTTGAACTCACAACCTTCCAAATGGGAGTCCAACCCGGGTACCATTAGACAACATAGTCTTGGTATGGTTATCGTATATAAATTAGGTTTAACTGATTCACAGGTTCACTATCAAGGGGATTAGAATCAAGGGTTGATAAAGTTTTGACTTTCATGGTAAGCTTTTATGTTCACCAAAAATTACCTTTTTCCCGTAAATATTTCATGTTGGGTCTTGAAGACCAACAACGGTACTCTTTTTCCTCTAATTAAGTTTTTGATATTATTTTCTTAATTCAAGATTTTTTTAATGAGGGAGCTAGTGCAATGCATGAATACACATATCATATACTTTTTTCCTCAACTAGTTTTTTTCCTACTGGATTTTTTCTAATGAGGTTTTTAACAAGGCATGACTATGATATAGTAATGTCAAGAAGATTATGCCCAGAAGTTTTATGTTTAGTTTATGGTTATACTCTTTTCCTTAGCTAAGTTTTTTTCCACCGGGTTTTCTTAGCTTAACATTTTTCTTACTGAGTTTTCTTAGTTTAAAGTTTTTACCACTGGGTTTTCTTAGCTTAAGATTTTTAATGAGGCAACCCGTGCAATATATGTTTTTTCATGTATCATGTACTCTTTTTCTTGATTGGGTTTTTCCCATAGGGCTTTCCTAGCAAGGTTTTTAACGAGGCATGAATATAGTAAGATAATGGCCAAGGGGAGTGTTATAAATAGGTATAGGTATATAGGGAAGGGTTCATGAGCGGGGATGACTTCCCATGCAGTTGTGCGGTTGTGTGGTTGGACGCACCTTAATCATTAACATGGCGCATCTTAAATACACAATCACCACGCACCTTAAGTCCACAAACAAAGCACCTTAAGAACACAAATCACTCACCTTAAGTACAAAACACAAGCACATTAAGCACAGAACAAAGCACTTTGAGCACAAAACTCACACACTTAAGATTTTAAAATGTCTCATATTAAGCACAAACTCACGCACATTAAGCACAACCTCACGCACATTAAGCACAAAACTCACACACTTTAAGTATTAACTCACAGACCTTAAGTTTCAACAACTACTGACATTAATCACTAACCTCACACATTAAGCACAAACTCATGCACATTAAGTACAAAACACATGCACATTAAGCACAACCTCACGCACATTAAGCACAAAACCCACGCACTTTAAGTATTAACTCACAGACCTTAAGTTTTAACAACTACTGACATTAATCACTAACCTCACACACATTAAGCACAAACCCTATGCACATTAAGCACAAACATCACTCACATTAAGAACAAATCTCACGCACCTTAAGCACAAAAGCCCACACTTTAAGTTTAAACAACTACTCACATTAAGCACAACCCCACTCACATTAAGCACAAAACTCACGCACTTTAAGTATTAACTCACAGACCTTAAGTTTCAACAACTACTGACATTAATCACTAACCTCACACACATTAAGCACAAACCCTACGCACATTAAGCACAAACTTCACTCACATTAAGAACAAATCTCACGCACCTTAAGCACAAAAGCCCACACTTTAAGTTTAAACAACTACTCACATTAAGCACAACCCTACACACATTAAGTACAAAACTCACGCACCTTACACATAAGACTCACACATCTTATATACAAAATCTACGCACATTAATCACAGAACCGCTCACCTTAATATTGACCTAGATGCAAAAATTCCAAAATTGCCACTGCATTTTTTTTAAAAAATTTTTGATAATCCTGGACGTTGATTTAAGCGAGATGAATAGCCCAGATTAAACCGCACAATCGCACCTGGACACTAACCGCATCAGAACCTAAATCTAGGATATATATATATATATATATATATATATATATATATATATATATATATATATATATATATAGCCATTATCTCTTAGTAGCCTTAATTAGCTCCTGACTTTTAGGATCATTAATACTGTAAGATGAAGTGTATTGTACGTTATATACGTTTGATGAGATGAATGAATGACAATGATCTTCCGGTCTCCATTTTACATTCTAGTTTTCTCTCTTTTTTTTTGAAAGGAGCCTGTTCGGCATTTATTCAAAATATGCTGAAATAGCGTCAGGTGGATCGTCATCCGAATACATAAAAGCTAACTGAGTAAAAGCTGTAGATGCTAGAGTGTGTGCTAAATAATTATCCAATCTAGAAACATAATAAATCGAACAAAAATCAAAAGCTAACATACTGGTCCTGCAAGTATCAATAGCATAACCCAGGTATGAGCGCGGCGAGCGTGTCGAAGACGATAGATATTGTTGTAAGGTCAAACAATCTGTGAATAGTTGAATAGATCTTTCCCCACGTGCCCTTAACCAAGATAGGACCTCTTTGCATGCAAAGGTTTCCGCCATGAGCGGAGAAAAACAGTCTATTATTGGTGCCGACATAGCTGCGACAAAACCACCGTGTCCGTTGAGGATGATTGCACCAACCCCTGCTTTGTTTGTTTGATGGGAGTATGCGGCATCGAAATAGCATTGGTATGTTAATGACAGTTGTGAGTTGTTGGGTACGGCATGCAACATGGTTGGCAGTGGTGTACGTGGCGCAGCAGTAGCAGGTGATGTACGTGCCTCCACACTTGCAGCATTCATTCCATGTCCTCCAGATTGCAATTGCACATTTGTTGTTCGAAAATTCAAAGAGCCAGGCATATTTGTGGTCGCCGAACATGTGGTTCCAGTGTGAACTAGCTTCCACGCATTCATCGCCGAAGTTGCCATTGCTATCACCTTCCGAGGCCTTGGTAAGTATGCCTCCCATACAGCCCCATTCCTTGTTCGCCAAATATAGTATAGAAGAGCCACTGCATAAATAATCCCATCATCATCTAAAATATTCATCAAATCATTAAACCAATCACTAAAAATATTTGTGATACTATTTGGGATTGGAAGGTGGGATTGTGCCCAAATGTTAGCCGTATAGTCACATGTAATTAGAGAATGCACTATATCTTCCTGAATGAGCCCACACATAACACAAGTTGGATCAACATCCACTCTTCTCATAAGTAGGTTATTCTTAGTGGGTAATATATCATTCAAGGTGCGCCACAAAAAAGTTTTCCATTTCGGGGGGATTTTGAGTTTCCACAATTTCATCCATTTATCAAATCCCCCCATGTGACCAGTATAGTCACCAATTATTCTCCTATATCCATCTTTTACAGAATATTCCCCTCTTGGGTCCCCATACCAATACCACAAATCCTCATAGTCCGGCGATACAGGTACCTTCAATATTCGTACCACATCTTCAGGTATAAAAATATCTTTGAGAATATCCTGATCCCACGTTCCTGTTTGTTGGTTCATGAGCCCCATGACCGTTGCCTGTGCCAGCTGGGGGGGTTTTTCTGTTTGTATTGTTGGATTAATGTCATCATGCAACCAAGGTTGGTCCCATATTAGAGTTGATTGACCATTCCCAATTCTGCGTCTAACACCTCCTGAAATTAATTCCTGCGCCGCAAGAATACTACGCCAACAAAAACTTGGGTTATTTCCCAAGATTGCAGTCATAAAAGTACCTCTGGGATAGTACCTGGCCCTGTATACTTTTGAAACTAACGATTGTGGTTGTGTTAGGAAACGCCACGCTTGCTTACCCAACATAGCAAGATTAAACGCCCGCAGTTCTCTAAACCCCAAACCTCCATATTTCTTAGGAATACATAGTTTATCCCAAGCCTTCCAATGAATACCCTGGTCATCCTTGGATCTCCACCAATATCTGTTCATGGTCCGCTCAATGGCCGTACACAAATTCATAGGCAGTAAAAAGACACTCATTGAAAAGGTAGGCATAGCTTGAGCCACACTTTTCAACAAAATTTCTTTCCCTGCTTGCGATAATAACCGTTTGTTCCACGATGTAATCCTCTGTCTTATCTTATCCTCGATATATGAGAATGCTGCTCTTCTATTCCTTCCCACAAAAGAAGGAAGTCCCAGATATTTTCCAAAATTGGTAGCCTGCACCACACCCAATATATTGGCAATCTCTTCCCTAAGATCATTTCTTGTATTCTTACTATAACAAATACTTGATTTGTGATAGTTTACTGCCTGTCCCGACATATCTTCGTAATCCTTCAAACAGCGTTTAATCACTTCCGCTTCCTGTACATTTGCCTTAAAGAAAAGCAGGCTATCATCAGCAAAAAATAAGTGTGAAATAGCGGGTGCACCTCTAGCTACCCTGCAGCCATGTATTTCTCCTCTCGTTTGAGCCTGCTGTAATAATAATGATAGCCCTTCTGCACAAATAATGAACAAATAAGGCGAGAGAGGGTCACCTTGCCTTAAACCACGGGTCGGGATAATCTGGTTCGTTCGTGATCCATTCACTAGTACATTGTATGACACTGTGGTGACACACATCATCAGAAGTTCAAACCACCTATCATCAAATCCCAACATCATAAGCATTCTTCGTAAAAAGGGCCACTCCATCCGATCATAGGCTTTCGCCATATCCAGTTTCAGAGCCCCCCATCCTGCCAATCCACATTGCTTCCTATTTAAATAATGGCCTACCTCCGCAGCAATTAAGATATTATCAGTGATCAACCTGTCAGCTATAAATGCACTCTGAGAGTCAGATATAATACTCCCCATTAGTGGTTTCATTCGAGCAGTAATAACCTTTGCCATTATCCTGTAAACCACATTACTCAACGCAATTGGTCTATAGTCAGACACCCTCTCCGGATTCTTCTTCTTTGGAATTAAAATAATATTTGTATCATTCAGACTAGCAGGTAATGTTCTAGTGTTCAAACAATTCACAATATACGAGGTTACATCATTACCCACCACATCCCAAAAGTGCTGATAAAATCCCGGATTCATCCCATCAGGCCCTGGTGCCTTATCCGGATACATGGAAAATAACGCAGCCTTTACTTCACTATCCTCAAAAGGCCGCAGTAGCTGCATATTCTGTGCATCAGTTACCCGTGGTTGCACATTCTCAAAAAATTCCACATTAACAGTAGGAGAATTCGTGGTAAAGATATCACGGTAATAATTCAAGATGACATTCATCATGGGCACCCCCTCAATCCAATCCCCACCATCATTCATTATTCTAGTAACAGTATTTTTCTTCTTTCGATGAGAAGCATACCTGTGGTAGAATTTCGTGTTGGCATCCGCATCCTTGAGCCAGTGCTGCTTGGCCCTCTGCCTCCAATAGGTATCCTCCTGCAATTCAATACGGGTGAGACATTCCTCCAGCCGCCGGAATTCAGCTAAAGATGTCGGATCCGTACATCCCCTGAAGCGCAACTGTTCCTTCCTTAGGGCCATTATCTGCTCTCCAAATTTATGGAAACGATCTCCACCCCATCGTGTTAATCGCTCACCACAAACCGAGATACATCCTTGCAAACCCCGGGTCCTTCCCTCTCCCCAGGCCCTCTCAACCACATCCCTGCAACCGTCATCATGCAGCCATGCCATCTCAAAGCGAAACCCTCTTCTCAAACCATCCCTCCTTTCCCGAAGATTCAGAATCCCAAGGAAAAGAGCAGAATGATCCGACTTTCGGGTCAATATATTCTGCACACTTGCATCAACGACCAGGTCCCTCCAACACTGAGTAGCCAAAACTTTATCTAAACGCTCTTCTATCCAGTCCGATGTTCCCTTTCCCTTTTCCCATGTAAACGGATATCCTGACATAGGCAACTGCATTAAGCCACAATCTTCAAGAGTTTCTCCGAAACCCCGTAATAGACTGTCCGGATGTGGATTTCCTCCTCGTTTCTCATATTGAAATAATAGGTCATTAAAATCACCAATCATTACCCACGGGAGATCTGATTTGTTTGCCAAAGAACGAATTAGATCCCATGATTCTCCTCTCTGTGGCCGTTTTGAAAAACCATAGAAGCCTGTCATCCTCCATTTATCAAATCCTGGTATACTCACTTCAATATCCACATGGTTGTCAGAATAACTGATCAACCTGGCTGTATTATTCGCTCTCCATAACAACGCCAAACCACCACTCAATCCATTATTGTCAACGTAAAACAAACCATCGAAACCTATTTTAATCCGAAGTCTTTCTGCATGATCCCGGTTAACCTTGGTTTCTATTAAAAATACAAAATCGGGTTTCTTACGGGCCACCATGCCCTCAATCTCCCGAACTGTCTGTGGATTACCCAAGCCACGACAGTTCCAGCTCAATGTACTCATTGGGTCGGGCGGGTCTGCACTGCAGCACCCGCCAAATGCAAGTTTTTTTGGACGTCTGTCATGGCTACATCCTCTCCCACATCCACTCGGTTACCCCCACACCCCCCATCCATCTCCCTCCTCCGTTTGGCCACTGCATGGACAACAGCATGGTCCATACGCTCACCATCTACACCTTCACCGTCCCCCTCCCTCCTCTCCCCCCTCACCTCCCTCACCAGTTTCTCCCCCTTTGGTTTCCCTCCCAATGGCACCACCCATGGGCCCCCTATCTCCCTCGGTCCTCGCACCCCCCCAGCCCGAAGATCATCACTATACGGAAACTGATGTACAGGCATGGTCGCATTCCTGGCTTTCAGGCAAAATCTATAGGAATGCCCCATCATTCCACAGTAAAAACAAAATGTATGCAGTCTTTCATACCTGAAGTTCACCCAACAATACGTTTTGTCCCGCTTCAACATTCTCATCCTGCGTTTCAAGGGCTTGTTCACCGGGATCGCCACACGTATACGGTAATAGGTTAACCAGGGCGCATCAAGGAACCGATCATCCAATTTAATAAAACTTCCCAAAAAATTTCCAATTTGCTCAAGGATCTTGTCCGACGTATACCCAAACGGCAAGTCATAACACTGCACCCACAGCTCCACCGTGTCCAGCACCACATCCGTCGGTATCACCCCCTCTGGAAGTTGCTTGCAAACAAGTGTATGATTCTGGAATGCCCATGGTCCTTCTTCTAAAACATACTGCATATCCGTCAAGTGATAAAAGACAAACATAAATAGTTTTGGTTGCACCTCCGTCACCTGCACCCCACGCACTGGCTGCCACACCGAGGCCAATACTTGTCTCATGAATTCCACCTTCACCATCTTCTCAGTCAAGAAGCGACCTACAAGAACCCATGTCTCCTCAACCTCCGTCTGTTCTTCTCCTCCATCCGCAACCACCGGTTCAAAAGTGTCAGCTTCCTCCTCAAGAACCAAATCTGCCCACTGGGCCGTTATAGCAGCAACGTCGCTTCCCCCTGCGTTCGACGCCATACCGTGTATTAGCGTAAAACAAAAAACTGGTTCGAAGTTCCTCTGGCTACGTGGAATATGCTGCTGGTTTCGATGGTAAAACAGCCGTGAAAACCAACACGTTTTCTTCGGAAATCTGATTAGGCAGCGTGGATACCCTGCTGCTCACGTTCGGCGAAGAATTTAGTACTAACGGAACACCGTAGGAAGCTAGAAAAATTAATGAAAACTAGGTAGAAACCCTAGAAGAAGGCCAAAACCCTAGACATGCTAGAGAGAGATACACGTCTCTCATATATTCTGCATTCTAGTTTTCTCTCTATTTTATCTTGTAATGAGATTTTCTCCGACGATCAACCACATAATACGTAACAAGTACATAATTTTCTATATTATTTCCTTTGTTCCATTTTACCAATCATATTTACTATTTATTAATCAAACTAACTTTTTATACTTTGTTTATTTCTATTAGCATTTTTTTATGATTTTTATCTATTAGCATTTTCTTATGATTTTAAAATTTGAATTTTTGTGTTTAATAGCACTTTTATTAAATTGTAAATAACTTCTGTCAATCCTCATTAACCGAACACCACACACAATGAAACAAATGATGTACTTTTAACTAAAAGAAAAATTTTTACTTTGGGTGCTTTGATTATTGTACATGTATCAAATTTGATCCTTAATTATTAATATTTTCAAAGAGTTAATTTCATTTTTGATCCTATGACTATTTGGGTGTTGTTAATTTGAGTCCACAACGTTCAAAACTAACAATGTATTACCATAACTATTTAATTTTTATCAATTTTAGTCAGTCCAGTCAAATTGTCGCTTAAATATTTTAATTCAGTGTTAAAATGAAAGCTAATTTGTGAACCACTGTTTGAATTAATACAGAGGATGTGGGATATAAATAAAAATTGGTGACTATTGGCTGTAAATTGGCCGGCAATTTGGCCGGACTGACTAAAATTTAAAAAATAAAATTGAATAGTTAGGATACTAAATTGTTAGTTTTGAAAGTTGTGGTTTGAAATTGACAACACACCAATAATCATAGGACCAAAAGTGAAATTAACTCCTATCGTCAAATTATGTGCATGACTATGTAATATGTATTACATTTTGTCATTGACTATTAATATTTTAAAATTAAGTGCATGACTTTGTAATTTGTATCATATTTAGTCCTATCGTCCAATCTTCCGTTCAACTATTGCCGAAATTTCAACAAGAAAATTAATTTTTCTAGCAATAATTTGCAAAAGAGTTAATAACCAAAATGGTCCCTTGACTATGCCATAATTACCAATTTAGTCCTCGACTATTATTCTTACCCAAATAAGTCCTCAACTATGCAATTTTTACTCAATTTAGTCCTCCGTTAATTTGACTTGTTGACTGTCAAAAGTGGGGATAAAAATGTAATTTTATAATGTTTCTCCTTCCTCCCCATTTATCGTGGATCAGCTTCCAGAGTTCTGACAGGTCAAGTAATTCTACAAGGGCTACGCTTCTCTATAGTGCTCTTTCCCGTTCCACAATTTCTTTCTCAATCTCCCTATATTCATCAAAGCAAAAGGATTGCTCCGTTACAGTGGTTGCTCTCGGTGCTGCCTCAAGCTTCTCCGGTCACGCGATCCTACTATAAATACTGTACTCGCGATTCGCTGTGTTCCACGATTCGCGAAAATAATCATGTAATCAAACCATTAAGGTTACAAAAATTATACAATTCTTAATATCAATAAGTTACCACAAGTAAACATCAGGTGATTTGGTAATGGGGAGTAAGATTAGTGTTAATGTGGTGTCTAATGTTTTTGTGTAATTTATTTATTTTTAATAACGTGACACTTATTCAATTTCTATGCTACCCTAATTAAATATCCAATTAATTTTCAAAATAATAATAATCACCACCACCACCACCACCACCCGTAACAAAATTTTAAAAATCTTCTTCTTCTTCGAAATTGATTTGTTGTAACTCGTCTCTATTGCAAATACTACATAGCAGTGAGAGTTCGATCCTCTCCCACCCTACGCTTTTGTTTCTTTCTTCTTTTTTTTTTTATTATTTTTTTTTCAGTGTTTGATCGTCGTTACTTTGGAGTGCGTACACAACGCTCTCCTCGGGCGACCTGGGATAGAGGATCTGGAAGCCTTGATCTCCCTCGAGCATCTGTGTATGATGTTTCGCATACCGACCGGCGTCGTGGAGGCGCGATGCGATCAGAAGACGGCTCGTAGTTGCATGAACATCTCCGATAATATTGAATTGATATACTTTAAAATA
>NW_017617109.1:0-122500 GCF_001879475.1 Ipomoea nil | reverse complement strand
ATTATTATTATTATTATTATTATTATTATGTTTTCAATTTTAATAAAGGAACCAAAACAAATCTCAGGCGTAATATTTTCTTGTTTTATTAAATAAATTAACTAAAAAAAAAAAAAAACACTAAATTTGACATTTCAAATAACCATTTTGTACTCTATCACTGAAAGTATATGTTATGCAAAATTACTTATAATACATTATTACATATAGTAGGGACATGAAATCGAAGGGGTAAATGAACCAAGTTATTCGTTAACTATTCAAACTTGATTCGACGAATTGAATATTTAAAATTTTAAATTTGATTCGGTTACTATTGAACTGAGCTTGAGCGCGTCCGAGTAGTTCAAGTAATGAGTCTAGTTGATTTCAAGCCACTTAATACTTGGCTCAAGCAGTTCATGGGACTTAATCGAGTTTTTTAATTTTTTATTTTATACCTAATGTAGTTATAATATTACCAATTTAATGAATATATTTAGATATTTATGACAATATGTTACGAGTATAAAAAAGAGATTGTATTTAATTTTAAAAATTTGCAACAATCGGTTTGGTTTGCAGAAAATAATTGAAGAATGTAATTTAAATTCTATGGAATAAAATTTAGGGTGTGTTTGACCTATGGGTTTACACATTAAAATTGAGAATCAAAATCATAGTTAGTGTTTGGTTGACAACTTTTTAAAACACAACTATGAAATTAGTTACTATTGAACCGAGCTTGAACTCAATTAGTTCAAGTAATGAGTCGAGCCGAATTCAAGCCTCTTAATTAATACTCGGCTCAACTAATTCAAGAGACTAGTTGAGCTTTTTTATTTTCTAAAAAATATATTTTATACCTAATATAGTCATAATATTATAAATTGAATAGGAATGTAATTTAAATTCTACTTAGAACATTGATTCTATTATTTTGCTGGTATGAAAGAAATTACTGAAATATTAATTTTATTATTTGGTTAGATTTGAATTGTAAAGAATAATGGATATGTATAAAGATCAACATGCTAATACCGTACTGCATAATAAAGTGATTATAAAAGTAGTAGTAATTTATAAATTAAAACATTATAATATATAAATTCACAATATTACAATTATATATTTTATAATAATATAATAAATATTATTGTAACTATGTTGATGTTGGGGTAACTATTCCAGGCTTTCCTGAATGGCGAATGACGGGTTATTATGGATTTTATGAACGAATAAGACGTGCAGAGTCATGGGATCTTTTGAGAACGCTGTTGGGTAGGTCAAACCTCCCCTGGGTTGTTATTGGAGATTTTAATGATTTGTTATATCAGAATGAGAAGAGAGAGGGGGAAATCCGCATCCGAATAGCCTCCTACGCGGCTTTGGGGAAGCTATTGAGGACTGTGGGCTTGCTCAACTGCCTATGGTTGGCTATCCATACACATGGGAGAAGGGGAAGGGGACAGCAAACTAGATGGAGGAGAGGCTCGATAAAGTTCTAGTAACGGACGAGTGGCGGGGTATGGTGATGGGGGCTAAGGTGTTGAATCTGAGAACTCGGAAGTCTAATCACTCGGCTCTCTTTCTGGGGATTCAGGACTCCGGTGGGGGTGTTGGGCCTCGCAGAAGGGGTTTTTGTTTTGAGATGGCCTGGTTGCATGATGAGGGGTGCAGAAGTGTGGTAGAGCAGTCTTGGCAGGAGGGGAGGGGCCAGGGTTTGCAGAGCTGTATTCAGTATTGTGGGACCCGGTTAACACAATGGGGTGGAGACCGGTACCATAAGTACGGAAAACGGATTAATGAATTGACAAGAGAGCAGTAGCGTCTGAGGGGGCGTACTGACCCGGCCTCCCTAGCTGAGTTTCAGCGCCTAGAACAGCTGTTAAGCTGTGCAGAAGTTCAGGAGGATACATACTGGAGACAGAGAGCCAAGCAACACTGGCTTAAGGAGGCAGACGCTAATACGAAGTTTTTCCACAGGTATGCCTCTCACCGAAAAAAGAAGAAACTATTTCTAGATTGATGAATAATAATGGGGATTGGGTTGAGGGGGAGCCTATGAAAAATATTATCATGCAGTACTATAATCGTATTTTCTCTGCTGGAACCCTGGGAACTGGGGAGGATTTCTTTGAGGGAATTGTCCTGCGAGTCACGCAGGCACAAAATGAGTCTTTGTTGCGCCCTTTTAAACTGGATGAGGCTAAGAGTGCACTGTTTGCGATGTTTTCGGACAAGGCACCAGGCCCGGATGGAATGAATCCAGGGTTTTACCAGCATTTTTGGGATGTGGTTGGGGGTGATGTGGCGAGTTTTATAGTTAATTGTGTTGAGTCCTGTGATTTCCCGCCTGGGTTGACTGAGACTGATATTGTTCTAATCTCTAAGAAGAAAACCCCGGAGTATGTCACTGATTTGCGGCCTATAGCCCTCAGTAATGTGGTCTATAGAGTTATGGCAAAAATGTTGGCTAACAGAATGAAGCCATTAATGGAAGGGGTAATATCTGAGTCACAAAGCGCATTTATCCGGATAGATTGATAACGGATAATATACTACTAGCTGCAGAGGTGGGGCATTTTTTGAATAGGAAACAATGTGGAGTAGGGGGATGGAGTGCCCTTAAATTAGACATGGCAAAGGCATATGATCGGGTTGAATGGCCCTTCTTACGAAGGATGATGTTGGCGCTGGGATTTCATGCTGGTTGGGTGGAATTGATTACGAAGTGTGTAACCTCTGTCTCATATAATATTCAGGTGAATGGAGTAAGATGTGATCCTATTATACCCACTCGCGGAATAAGGCAAGGTGATCCTTTGTCCCCATATCTATTTATTATTTGTGCAGAGGGTCTATCTTTGATGTTGCAGCAGGCACATACTGTGGGATCGATACATGGCTGCAGGGTAGCAAGAGGAGCCCCCCGATTTCTCACTTGTTTTTTGCAGATGATAGTTTACTGTTTTTTAAGGCCAAGGCAGAGGAAGCAACTGAGGTTAAAAGGTGTCTGTCTGTTTATGAGAGTTTATCCGGGCAGGCAGTAAATTATCACAAGTCGAGTATATGTTATAGCAGAAATACTAGTGATGAGGATAGACAAGATGTGGCTCAGATTTTGGGTGTGGCACAGGCACCGAATTATGGCAAGTATTTGGGACTCCCCTCTTTTATTGGAAGGCACAAAAAAGCAGTTTTTGCGTATGTGGAAGATAAAATCCGTCAAAGGATTGGATCATGGAATAAAAAACTGCTATCACAGACAGGGAAAGAAATTCTTTTGAAAACTGTAGCACAATCTATGCCAACGTTTTCAATGAGTGTTTTCTTGTTACCTGTAACAGTGTGTACGGCGATAGAAAGAACGATGAATCGTTACTGGTGGGATTCTGGAACTGACAGGCGAATACACTGGAAGGCATGGGATAAGCTATGTGTACCAAAGAAGTATGGTGGGCTAGGATTTAAAGATTTGCGAGCATTTAATCTAGCGATGCTAGGAAAGCAGGCGTGGAGAATGTTGATTAAGCCTGACTCTCTAGTAGCATGCGTGTATAAAGCCCGGTATTTTCCGAAAGGATCGTTCTTTGGTGCACAGATGGGAAATAATCCCAGTTTCTGCTGGCGGAGCATCATGGCAGGAAAGAGTATTATTTGTGGTGGGGTCAGGCGCAGAATTGGTAATGGGGAATCCACATTCATATGGACCCACCCTTGGCTACGAAATGATCATGACCCAATGATACAAACAGAAATGCCAATACTGTTGAAGGAAACCAAGGTGGCAGGTTTGATAGACCAGCAAACTGGTGTCTGGGATCCCTCAATCTTAACTGATTTATTTCAACCCAGTGATGTGGCGGAAATTATGAAAATACCCATCTCCCCGGAATATGATGATACTTGGTACTGGCATGGGGATCTAAGAGGAGAGTACACTGTTAAAAGTGGGTATAAGCAAGTAGTGGGAAATTATCAACACACTAATGGGGTATTTACAAGGTGGTTATCCCTATGGAAATTAAAAATCCCCCAAAATGGAGAATGTTTCTATGGAGAGCCATTAGTGATATATTGCCCACTACTACAAACTTGCTTATAAAGAGGGTGGAGGTGGATCCAAGATGTGCCATGTGTGGAGTATTTCAAGAAGACACAATGCATGCTTTGATGTTGTGTGATTTTGCAAAGAACATTTGGGATAAAACTAACCTCACAATTCCAAATATAATCACAGATATTTTTTATGTTTGGTTTGATGAACTTCTAAATGTTCTAGACTCTGATGGGATATTCTATGCAGTAGCAATACTTTACAATATATGGAGAGCAAGGAACAGGGCCGTATGGGAAGCAACATTGCCACGGCCGGAAGTGGTCCTCAAAATAGCCGCTGCTGCCAAGCTGGCTTGGACTCGGGCGCACCCACAGCAACACACGGCACCGCCCACCACGCTCCTAGCAGCGCCAAATCCGTTGCAAGGGAATGCCAATCTCCATGCGCCAGATTCCACTGCTGCCGAACCACCTGGACTGCCAGGGCTCATAGTGTTAACGAATTGTTAAACAAGTTCACCGCTCGGTGAGGGTTCCAGAGGTCGAGAGTTCGATCCTCTCCCACCCCACTTTTTGTTTTGTTTTTATTTAAGTATTCTTCACTTTAATTATAAAATCCCACCTTATCTATATGGTTCTTATTGTGTAAATGGTTCGCTTACAAATATTTTAGTGAGTTTGGATCCTGTGGAGCTTGAGTTCGAGTTTTACCTGTCTAATTTTTAAGTATAAAAAATTATTTTAAATTTTATTTAGGAAATTTAATTTTTTAAGGAGGAATTATTATTATTATTATTATTATTATTATTATTATTATTATTATTATTATTATTATTATCTTAACTATATATATATAATAAAGCTATATGGTTTGGGAAGTAATTAATGTTACAATTAATGCCACAACGTCCTTATTAAAAAAAAAAAAAAAAAAAAAAAAACCACAACATTTGAAAAATAAAATAGTTATATATTATATAATCATATAAAAAAATGTACTTTTGAAAAATAAAATAGCTATATATTATATAATCATATAAAAATTGTGTTCAATTAGATTTTAAATTTACTCATACAAAATTTGAAATTTTCTTTCCAAATGTAATTATCTTAGTTATTATTCGTATTGTGAAAATTATAATATAGAAAATACAATTAAGAATAAATCAATATAATTATGTAAATTCTCTCTATAAGTTTATTTGAATATGCACATAATTAGAGATTATATTAACCATACAAAATTTTAATTTTAATTGTAATTTTGTATTCTATAAAAATAATAAATACTTGACCAATGGAAGCTCAAAAATATTATTATATTAAACAATTTAAAATATTTTAATTTTTCTATTTTTTATTTATATTTATAATAAGATAATTTTTTTCCGTGCATCGTGCGGGTGAATTACTAGTTATTATAATGGAACCAAAACAAACCTCATGCGTAATATTTTCTTGTTTAATTAAATAAACTAACTCAAAAAAAAAAAAAAAAAAAAAAAAAAAAAAAAAAAAAAACTAAAACTAAATTTGACATTTCTAATAACCAATTTGTACTTATCGCTGAAAATATATGTAGTTAAAATTTACTTATAATACATTATTACGTAGGAACATGAAATCGAAGGGGGTAAATGAACCAAGTTATTTGTTAACTATTCAAACTTGATTCGACGAATTGAATATTTAAATTTGATTCGGTTACTATTGAACTGAGCTTGAGCCAAATTAAAGTAGTTCAAGTAATGAGTCTAGCTAATTTCAAACCTCTTAATACTTGGCTCAAGCAATTCATGGGACTTAGTCGAGTTTTTTTATTTTTTATTTTATACCTAATGTAGTTATAATATTACCAATTTAATGAATATATTTAGATATTTATGACTATATGTACGAAAAATTTAGGGTGTGTTTGGCCCATGGGTTTACACATTAGGAATGAGAATCAAAATCATAGTTAGTGTTTGGCAATTTATATCGTGCACCAGGGCGCGCATTGCATTGTGCGCCCTGATGCAAAATGACGTCGTTTTACATAACTGTATAAAAAAATACACATAATTGTATACACAAATACACATAATTGTATAAACAAACACACATAACTGTATAAAAAAATACACATAATTGTATAAACAAATACACATAATGATATAAACAAATACACATAATCACGTCAACTCACTTCCGCGCCTCCCAAAACGACGTCGTTTTGGGAGGCGCGGGGCGCACAGTGCTACGCGCGCCGTGGTACATGGTATAACGATTGTTAGTGTTTGGTTGACAACTTTTTAAAACACAACTATGCAATTTGATTATCCCTTCAATAAAAAACCTCATTCCCTAATTTAAAAAGATATCATTTCATCTTATGGTAATATGATTTTTAAGTTTGCATTAGTCCTTTTAGATTTTTGTTTTGATTTTTTTTGTTCATATATATATATATATATATATATATATATATATATATATATATATATATATATATATATATATATATATATATATATATATATATATTGGTGCATTGGATGTTATTATATTATGATCAATTGCCTTGATTTTTTGTTTTTGTATTTTTAAAACCTTTATTTGAATTATAGGGTGGTCATACATAACCAATCATCAATATTAGTAATCAATCCAATTCCACACTACTATCAAACATACAAAATACTTTCACTAAAACCCATACCATTATCAAGTATTTGATTTCCATTCCGATTTTGATTCCCATATGCGAACCAAACACACTCTTATTTTGAAGATTGATTCCATTATTTTGTTGGTGGAAAAGAAAATTACTCGAATATTAATTCCATTATTTGGATAGGTTTGGAATTATAAAGAATAATGAGTATGTATAAAGATCATCATGTCCCTACATAAAAAAATGATACTAAAAGTAATAGTAATTTATAAATTAAAAAAATTATAATTTTAATGTTACAATATTATAATTATATATTTTATATTATTATAAAGAAGCTAAGCAACTTGTGCTCAGATGACATGTAATGATCTCTCTCATGTGGGAGGTCATGAGATTGAACCTCAGTGGAGGTGGACTCTTTGTGTGCTTCATTAGGTTTGAACATCTACTACAATGTAATAGAGTCTCTACAACTTCCCTCGCAACCAACCTTTTCAGGGCCCGCCAAGAGAGATACAATATGAATAGATCAAGGTAATAATTCAAGATTATAACAAGACAAAACTTTCCTCGCAACCAATCGTCGAGCATTCCAAAAGAGAGATACAATATGAATCGTCGGGTATAGACTATGGGCTATGTTTTACGAAAGTAAACTCAGACAACATTCATGCATTTTCGAATTCTGATTGATTGCGTGGGATATCATGATGACCGCAAGTCCGATCCACTAGTGATATTTTTATCTTTATTGGTAAAAATCTAATTTCATGGGCTTGCTGCAAGCAAAAGACAATTCCTCAGTTCCTAGATCATCAACAGAAGCTGAATAATTCTACCCAAAAAAAAAAAAAAAAAAAAAAAAAAACTGAAACTGAATACAAAGCTATAGCCGATGTCTCAGCAGGGGTAACATGGTTAGTTTATTTAAGTAAAGAACTTGGTCTTACTATGCAAAAACCACAAAAATTTTGGTGTGACAATCTTGGTGCCACCTATTTGTGTGCAAGTCTTGTGTTTTATGCTCGAACCAAACATGTTAAAATAAACTACCATTTTGTTCGTGACAAAGTAATTACATCATATCAAAGGAACTAGAAGTAATTAAACCAAATCTCTACAAGCCACTAACCACAGCAAGGTTCAATTATGATCTAAGGGAAAACTCAATATTCTCTCTAGATCATAGAACCTTAAACTTGAAGGTACGTATTAGGACTCTATGCTCTAGTTACACTAGAATTCTTTCTCCCTCTCTCTCTGTATTATTGTAAATCTACCTTAGCTTTTATAATTTATTAATTCATAATGACATGACTAAGACTCTTTGTATTCTTATAATTAAATACATCTCTTTCTATACTTGTAAATTGAATTGATCAAATTATATAATAAACTTCTCTCTAGAAATTCTTGTCCACATCCTCTCAAATATTCTTTTCTTACTTTTTTTTTTTTTGTTTTGTTTTGTTTTGTTTTTTTTTTTTTTGTTTTGTACTGATCGAATTTTCTGATCACCTGTGATACCTCATATTTTATGAGCGCTATACGAGGACTGTATGTGCGTACGGAGTTAATTTTATTAAATTCTCTTATCCTTGTTACCTAATTTTAATTTATTCCGTAGCTTACGGAGTTAATTTTATTAAATTCTCTTATCCTTGTTACCTAATTTTAATTTATTCCGTAGCTTGGACTCCAAATTTTACCAAATACTATCATAAATCCATTATTATCTCGAACCTACTATGCTATACTTCTTCTTACATTCAATATATATATATATATATATATATATATATATATATATATAAATAAGACACAAACTTCAATTCTTTGCATTTGGTCTCATTACCCTATTAGACTCATCAAATTGAACTATAACTTGTTCATTGGCCTTCTTTTTCAAGTTTATGCAAGTTTTGGGGCCTCTTCTTTTAGGTGTTGCAGAAGCAGAAGTAGGATCTAAAGTAGGAGTAGATGATTGATCAGTCATGGTTGTCTATATATACCTGCACAAACAAAAAAATATCAGTAAACGTGTTATATTGCATTTCAAGTCGAATAAAATACTCTAAAAAAGTTATCAAAGAATTCATTAATCTTACAACAAAAAATTGTGATATCCAATGGTCAACGCATAGTCCTTCTTCATGTTTTCTTCTTTCCTTTGTGTGGCCCACACAAGGGGACAAAGATCCCCAACCTCCTGCAACACCCTCATACATTATGGTCCTGTTTGGTAAAATGGCTGTTAGCTGATAGCTGTTAACTGTTAGCTGATTGTGTTAATTAGAGGGTATAAATAGTTGATAACATTAGCTGATTGTAGAAAAGTGTTTGGTAAATTAGTTGTTAGCTGATAGCTGTTTGGTATAATTTCTTTTCTCAAAAAGCTAATTGAAAAAGTTGCTTGGAGTAGCTTTTTGAATTTTAGCCTTTTGGAGTTGCAAAAAGCTAATTAACCAAACATTTATATTGATATTTTAACTAAATTAAACAATTAATAGTGGTCAAATAAGCCAAAATTGACCTATAGGCCAATTTTTTACCAAACAGGGCCTATGTCTCCTCCACTTCACACTTTTCTCCTCAAAACTTGGTCCAAAAGCCCCTAATGGGGTTGCTATTATATCATAGACCGTGGTTCACTGTACAAGTTAGACCAATTGCATAAGGTTAATTTTTAATATACTTAACGTTACTTTTAATACATTGAACGTTCTTTTTTTTTTTTTATGATTCATTTTTAATATGTTAAATTTTCTTATTGGTATACCATTAAAAAAATGAATTTTTAATATATTAAAAATGAACATTCATTATATTAAAAATGAACATTTATCAATAGTCCATAATGCAATGTGGACCATGGTCCTGCACATTTGCACCTTCTATAAGCATGCACCCCATATTTGGCTATAAAGTTTAAAAGTAATAAATTTTCTCTCAACTTAACAAAAATTGAATGTAGGAATAATATTCAGGTAGGCAACTGAACAAGCGAAAATGTAATTGAGTCATTCAACTCAAAAAAGAAAAATATTGCAATTGCGTTATTGACGATCTACTTCATGCAATTAAACCAAAGTTGGTATGTTCTGATATGACAATTACCTCATTACAAATTTATCTTTTAGTTTATTTTAATAATTAAAAATAAAATAAAAACCATCACTCAATGTCTTCGTCTCCGCCAAAAGACGAAGAAAACTCTTTTTTTTTTTTTTTTTTTTTTTTCTATGGCCTAGAGATAAAGAGAAACCTCTCATCTCTGGCCTGGAGATAAAAATAATGTCTTTGTCTCCAACGAAGACGAAAACCGGGCGAGGGTTGGATTTTTTTTTGTTAAATTTTATTTTAAGAACTAGTTTTTTACGCGCGTTGCGCGATTGGGATAATGCCTAATATTTTTTTTTTTAAATAAGTAAATTAAAGTATATCAAAGCAAGATTATATTATAATTGTTCATGCATAGATAATTTAATGTTAAATTTGCATATTTAAATAGTCAATTCTAAGTTTACAAATGCACGATAATATAGTCCAGATTAATTATAATTGTCAATAAAATAATTGTATAGGTATGGTTGAAACCAAATACGGGATATAAGGGAGAGCAAATAAAAATTAGGGCATAAAATATTAAATATATAATAATATTAAAGAGCTAACTGCTAATTGCCAAACAAGGACATTGCGAGATAGTTTCCCACTTCAATTTGTTGTGTGATTTGAATACTATTTTTGTCAATAAATTCCCAAAGTAGTTAATATGACTGGCTTAATCATATTTTTTTATTTTTTTTTAAAAAATTATTATTATTATTATTAAATATAGGTATACCTTTAGGTCATTTTACATGTTAATCTAAACAGCTTTTTTCAAATATCTTTTTATCAACCGTTGATATAATTCGCTGGTCAAATTCGCTAATAAAATCCGTTAACGCTAACCGCTAATTGCTGATTGTCAGACAAGGACATTGCTAGATAGTTCTCACTTCAATTTGTTGTATGATTTGAATACTCTCTTTGTCAACAAATCCCTCAAGTAGTTAATATGATTGACTTTATTATTTATATTTTTAAATTTGTTCATGGTATTAATAAAATACTTGGTAAATAAATATATAGCATTATTTTGTATTATAACTTTGATATTTAATTAAAAAATAGTGAACAAAAAAGATAATAGACAATGTAGTGAATATAATCAATTGATGAATTTGAATGTAAAGAATTTTTACATTGGAGAAAGATAAAGACAATATAACTAATAATATTATTTCTCTTAATTAATTTATTGATAATAATGAATAATGTTTTGTTTAATAAAGACATTGTACGGACAATGTAGCGAATATAATCAATTGATGAATTTGAATGTAAAGAATTTTTATATTGGAAAAAAATAAATACAATATAACTAATGAAATTATTTCCCTTATTTAATTTATTGATAATGAATAAATTTTTTTTTTTGAATAAAGACATTGTAGACACATAATTCTAAATTAAAGAAATGCATATGTATTATTTTTTGTTGTAGCTACTAAATTATTATTTAATTTAATAAGGGTAAAATAGAGTACTAATTATGCAAACTTTGAATGGGATAGAGTTCGAACCTAAGATCTTTCTTATTGAAATCAATGAATAAGTTAAAGGTGAACTAACAGAAATTAACGAAAAAGTTAATGGATAATCATATTCATTAAGGATAAATTAGGAAATCTTAAGGTAAAATTAAAATCTGATCAATCTGAGCCATTCATTTGATTAAAAAATTTGACCGCCATTTTTTCTACCCATTATAGGTCTAACTCTCTTAGACTGTTATTAGTGTATATATATATATATATATATATATATATATATATATATAGAATCGCACTCAGGTGCGAATGCTTCGCCCAGGCGCGAAATAGGAATGAATTCCGTTCGTCCACGTGTCTAGATCTAATGGATGGGAAACACTGATTTTTTTTAAAAATGCGGTGGCATTTTCGTAAATAATTGAACATCGAAGTGCAAGTAAAATGTATTACAAGTGCATGTAAAATGTATTATAGGTGCAAGTAAAAATTTACACTGAGCATCAATACTTAGTTGCACTTATAGTTCTAAGTAGTTGCACCTATAGTTCTAAGTAGTTGCACACATAATTATAAGTAGTTGCACCTAGGTGTATGAATGTTTGCGAGTGGTTTTTCGGGGTATTACTACCCGCTGAACTCAGATCAATGAATGTTAACAAGGCAAAATTACATGCACTTATAGGTGAAAGTAGGTGCACTTGTAAGTGATTTTACTTGCACTTCGATGTTCAATTATTTACGAAAATGCCACCGCATTTTTTTTAAGTTATTAGATCTGGACACGTGTCGCGCGCTGATTCGTTCGCATTTCCCTCCTGAGCACTTATTCGCACCTGAGTGCATCCCTATATATATATATATATATATATATATATATATATATATATATCAATGAATAAGTTAAAGGTGAACTAATAGAAATTAACGGAAAAGATAATATTTTACGGAAAAGTTAACGGATAATCATATTCATTAATGATAAATTAAGAAGTCTTAAGTAAAAATTAAAATCTAATCAATCTGAGCCGGAAAAGATAATATTTTACGGAAAAGTTAACGGATAATCATATTCATTAATGATAAATTAAGAAGTCTTAAGTAAAAATTAAAATCTTATCAATCTGAGCCGTTCATTTGATTAAAAAATTTGACCGCCATTTTTCTACCCATTATAGACCTAACTCTCTTAGACTCTTATTAGTATAGTAGATAGAAAATGACATTTTTCCCTGGATGAATTATACACTTATATTAAATTTTCTTCTTGAATTATTCATATATTGACATTAGTCCTCTCGATTATTTCAAAAGTGACTATTTATCCATCTTTTCATTAAATAAGTGTTTGGGATGTTAAAAATAAGATAAAACGGGTATTTCACTTGCGTTGTGATAATGATCTAAACATTATTCTTATTGAAGTTGTACTTAGCTTGTTATAATGGAGTAGTATTAGAGAGGGAAAGCAAATGATTTACTAGTTTTACGGTTTTAGCGATATTTTAAAAATCCCAAATACCTATTTAACGGAGGGGATAAATAACCACTTTTGAAATAATTGAGGAGACTAATATAGATATATGAATAATTTAAGAAAAAAATCGCCATATAATTAAGAGGGAAAATGTGTCATATTCTCTTTATTTTATTTAAAATTATTAAAATACATTAAAAATATACTAATTTTTAGTGGGATGATTGCCATGTTAGTGGTAACCAGAGGAACAAATCAATTTTGATTTAATTGTATAATTTTAGAGTGTTTAATGACTCGATCAATTGCACTTGGATGATCTAATTATATTTTCTTTTGTAGTTCAGTGCGGTATTTCATAATTAATCCTAGAAAATATTACAGGCCATTAATAATTATATATATATATATATATATATATATATATAAAATAATAATAATAATAATAATAATAATAATAATAATAAAAAAGAAGAAGAAAGTTTATGAGTGCAAACTTGTCCTATCAAGTGAAGAAAAAAAAACTTTTTTTCATAGAAAACAAAATAGAGTTAATACCCAAAATCGTCCTCGACTATAGTGGTTTTTCTCAATTTCGTCCTAAACGACTTTGGTGGCCTAATATCGTCCCAGACTTTTATGTTTCGCTCAATTTAGTCCTCCATTTGTTATTCCGTCAAATTGGTGTTAAATAAAGGGACAATTCAATAATGTCAATATTGATCTCTCTTTACTTTCAACTTGTGAAGTGCGAAATTCCTCTTTCTTGTACGAATTACACCCAGAATTACTCCCGAACATGCAAATCAAATTTTATATTCGCAGTTTTAGGAGTAATTCGTAAAAAAAAAAAGGGATTTCGCAGTTCACATGTCTATGAGTAAAGAGATGCCAATATTAAAATTACTGAATTGTCTATTTATTTAACACCAAATGGACAGAATAACAAATGAGGGACTAAATTGAGCAAAAATACAAAAGTCTGGGACTAAATTGAGCGAAACACAAAAGTCTGGGACGATATTAGGTCACCAAAGTCGTTTAGGACGAAATTGAGAAAAACCACTATAGTCAAGGACGATTTTGGGTATTAACTCAAACAAAATATATATTAATGTTTGTCTAATAAAACGTTTTCTTAAAATTAGAGAAATTTTACTTCCTTTTGGAAAATAAATTTCATGAATCAAACAATAAAAGATATATAGCGTTCTCTTAAATTATTTTAAAAAATTAACTTCCTTGAGAAATATATTTCATCCAATTAAGCATGTTATAAGTGTATGTAAAAGATGTCTTGTGGACTTAGAGCATCCACATTTGTTGGGGAGAATAGGTGGATAATGTAAGAGTGATTAGGAAAGAGAAGATGGGAGGGGAGAGAAAAAAAGGAAAAAAAAAAGAAAATTAAATTAAAAAAAAAAAATAATAATAAATAAAGACTGTCAAGCGCGCCTCTTGGCGCGCCTGACGCGTCTGGCGGGCGCGTGCACTGCTGTGGCGCTATGGTGACAGCCACACGTGGCTGTCACCAGTGATCCTTTAATGGTGAGTCCCACAATTTTCTGAAATCTTCCTTCATTTGCAGGCTGATTATTTTCACAAATAACTCCACCCCACATTTGTTATTATCCCTATTGAGAAGAATTCATTTGGGACTTGTGGGTGCCACTTTCATGCTCCAAATCAAACACTGCACGAAACTTCATGCTAATTATTGAAGTGGGTCACATTTAATTTCCAAAAGTATGTTTCTTGTAATAATGTTTCAACTTTTCGTCTGAAATTGGTGATTTCAATAAAAAGATAGCAGTCGTGTACAATTTTTCTATTGCAAATGCAGATGAAACCAATTTCACATTTGGCAGAAAACCAATATCTATGTACAGTGTCATGGTACCTGGGAGTTGTTGTTTTCAAGAGAAAAAGCTTCTTTTTTTTTTTTTTTTTTGAAGAAAGAGAAAAAGCTTCTTGACTTTATAAGGCTATCATTATTATATAATACTCTCTCACTTTTAAAAGTAGTTCTATTTTTACATTAATAAATTTACAATTTATTTAGTATTGACACAATGACACTACATCCTTACAAATCAAATCCATTATTAAAAATGAAATTTCAATATCACATGATTCACATCACTTTAAAACATTAACTCAACTTTTTTTAAAACAAATTGATGTGGAAGAGAGTATCACATCACATTAAAACATTAACTCAAAACTTTAAACATCCTCAATCATCCCTCATTGAGCTAGACTATGGCAATTTGAGAGCTATAAAAAGTTATTTGGGGGATCGGAGAAAAATAGCTATATGTCTTCTATGTTACCCATTGTTAGGATCAAACGCTTATCACTACGCCAACAGGTATAGCTGATATCGAAGGCACAACTTTATATATTTCCTTATAGATCGCCATTACATTTTCGAGAGGTAAGGTGTTGCACATGGCCATTTACCGACCTATGCTCAACAGTTCCCATATCACAACACTTGCCAATCTTAACTGCGCATACAGTTTTTGTTCTTAATGGGATTCGAACTCGATAGCGAATGACACAACTTTATTTCCTTATAAATCACGATCACATTATCGAGAGGCAGAATGCTGAATTTGACCTTTAATTTTACCATCAGTATCCGCTCAATAATCTTCCTAGCCACCAATTGATGATAGATTTTTCCCTTTTACCGACCTCCGCCCACTAAGACTCCTAACCACCAATTGATGGACTTGGCCCTTTACCGACTCAGTCCAACACCAATGATGCATAGGAAAGAATAGCCAAGAATCTTGCTTTTCTTATCCCATCTTTGTAATACGAAAGCAGCAAAAGAGGTCTTCACTTTCAAAATCCACCATAAAATGCAACACCACTGTATAATCTAAGTTGGGAACTGAACTATATATCATAAGAAATTCCATTCATATATATAATCTGATTTACAATATAAGAGTCAAGAAATAAAATTAATTATTTAGGAAAGACTGATGATATGATAAACTACATACTATAAGAATTAAGATGCATGGTAGATAGCAAGTATTAGTATAACTATCTTAATTTGTTCAAATTGAAGTGGAGCACTGAGTTCCCTGCTTAGAAATCAAGGGACCAGATGGCATGGAAACTCCAAAAGGCATCATGGCAACACAGTTTACATTAAACCTGTATTTCCCAGAAACCCAAGTCCCCACCTTCCATCTCAAATTCCCATTCACCTTAAGCATCAAAACTAACCTTCCAGCGCTCTGATCGCGCTGGACTTCATAGCTAAACGAAGGAGCCACGGGGAGGCCATTCCCAGCCACCAGGTAAGCCGAGAGAAGGTTAGATTCCTCGTGGCCTTGATAGAATGGTGGGAGAGAAGTATAGAGAGTGATCTGCTGCCCCTTGTAGGATGCATAAACTTGAATCTCATCGTAGTAGATACCCACTTTTGTGTTGGGATTCTTGGAGAGGAGGGTGAGTTGAATGGAGGAGTTGAGGAGGCGAGGAGACGAGAGGTTGAGCTGATAGATATCGGCTTGTGTGAGGGAGAAGTGTGGCTTGGAGGGGTGGAGAGTGAGCCAGACAAGGGTTATGATTGAGAGAATAGAGAGTAGCAATGTAAAGATGGTGAAGAAGATCTTGTTCTTGAATCTCAACTTTTGAATAATGCTCAAGTCTCTCTTGGCACAGTGTTTTGGAGACTTACTAATGTCTGTTATCTGAGACATATTTGCCAAGCTTGCAAGAAGCCAAGTAGCCGAGGAGGTGGCCTGGGATATAATAATATAAGGAGTATAGTTTACAATGCTAAGGAATAAGAGATGTTGGGGTTAAATAAAGGAAAGTCCTACCTCCTAATCATGCACAACTAGTGGTAGAAAGAAGCAATTATTTGCTTTTTGACTTACCAGATATTCTTGGTTAGTTGAGGTTGAGTGTGTGTGTGTGTATATATATATATATATATATATATATATATATATATATATATATATATGTGTGTGTGTGTGTGTGTGTGTGTGAATTTCTTAACTGCTAAGAATGTTGAGTAATCTCACTTTACTAAAATTTTGATCAATTTCGTTTTATTTTGGTATCTTTTAGTTGCTCAATCAGTTTGTGGACGTATCATGGACACAATTGTTTGGCTAATATTAATCACTTTGTTTCTAAATTCCTTTATGTTTATCACAATGTTTTGGATTTGTCCCGTATAGCAAAAAGTTTGATTATATTTCTAATAGAGGCCAGTTCAAATCGACAGTTATGCCATGGACTCGGATCCACCTTGCAAGGTGGAGTCAAGTAAAAAATATGCCCTAACTGTTGGCAAATTATTCTGTGGACTCAGGTCTATGACATAACTATTGCTAACTGTAACAGACACCTTTAAGCCCGTACCATATTCAGACTAATCTACATTCTCATTGGGCTGGCCCAATTAAGGGCAAAATGTTGACTAAATCGATTTTTTTATACGAGAGGGGGTTGGCACTTCCGACCTCCAATCGTTATACCCTACACCACGGCGCACATAGCACTGTGCGCCGCGCGCCTCCCAAAACGACGTCGTTTTGGGGTCGTTTTGGGAGGCGCGGAATTTGTATGTATTATGTTAATAGTTGATGTGTATTATGTTAAAAGTTTATGTTTATTATGTATTATGTTAGATTATGTGTATTATCTTTTAAAAAGAGTATGTATATTTTGTTATATAATTATGTACATTCATGTATACAATTATGTGTATTCTAGTATAACATTATGTACATTCTTGAATAGTGGGGTTTTTTTAAAGAAAAAACTACTGCCATTCACTGGGGCGGGAAATTTCAAAAAAAATAAATAAATTAAAACGACGTCGTTTTGCATCTGGGCGCATAGTGCAACGCGCGCCGTGGTGTAGGATATAAATTGCCTCCGACCTCTCTTAAAGGATGAGAGTGCCTGACCACTCAGGTTAACCAAGCTACTTCCCTATACACTTTCATTGTCTAATCGTTTTTAATATAATATTTCAACTCTTTGACGGTTTTAATTATATTTTTGTTTTTATATCTCCTAAAAAGATCACAATTATACCCTTTAAACCTTTAAATGAAATGGGTTCAAGACATCAAGCAACTCCAACAACTCCAACAAGTAAAAGACAAATACTTCTAGGTGGAAAGACTTTAAACACATGTCGCTTGCTTAACTCTGCCCAAAATTTTAAAGTCTATTAACACTTAATTAGCACAAAAATTTACTTCTCTATTAATATACATTGATCTACTAAAAGATTTTAGTGTTAATTAAGATGTATATTACATATATATCCCTTACTTTTCATTCCCAAACATGATAATTGACCATTAATATTTAGTAAGGAGACTTTTTTTTTTCCCCTTTTGTTTGTTTGTCCTTTCAATCCCAATCGTTAATGTAGAGATAGTGATTGGGGATCACTAATAATGGCGATTTGCTTCTCTTTTCCGATGTAGGGTTGAGACATATCCTACCATGAATATACATACACTTGTGGGATCTATGGGTATCGTCATGCAAAGTTTCACAATAAAGTATATCTCCAAAGTTTTGCTCTTACTTTAATTTGTTAAATGTGATGATGGGGGTTGAGTGAAATAGAAGCTACATAGTAGATAATGGATACCGGGATATCTTTTTGCTCCCATGCATCTAGAATCCCAAGGTGGAACACTTTTTGGAATAATTGGAAATTTTAAAAAAATAAAAAAATTGAGGCTTTAAAGTGTCCAGAGATAGAATAGTAATTGCTTAATTTTCATAATTTTAATTTTCTATTCCTTTTCAAAAAATAATTATAAATGATATAATATTTTTTAAAAAATACTATATATTTTTATCAAAATGTCTATTAATTTTTTGTTTATTATATTGTTTATGAATTTTTATTAAATAATGAAAGGAAGTTAAGATTATAAAATTACTAAACTGTCCTTGATTACTTAATTATATGACTAAATGTAGCCAAATTAAAATTTAAAAATACAACAATAGGGGCTAGACTAAGCAAGACAAAACGTTGAAATTTCTCTCCCTTATTATTAGCCTTTCCACTTCATTGGAATAACAAATTATATTATGTATTATGATCTACATTGCGATATGGGTAATTGATAAATGTTTATTTTTGTATATTGAATATTCATTTTAAATGTATTGGAAGTTCATTCTTTGGAAATATACTTAAAATGGACATTCACTACACAGAAAATGAATATTCAATGCACTAAAAATGTACATTGCATATACTAATAATGAACTTTATGTCAATGACCCATCTTGTAAGGTGAACCATAGTCCATATGTATAATGATTGCATTGGAATAAAGTCCTCTTTGACTTTCACTACTAATAGATCGACAAATTATTGTATGGACCGTGGTCCACATAACTGTGTGGATAGGACCAAGGTCCAAAACAACTCGTTTTGATGTTAAAAATAAATTCCTTACTCCGCGAGCTGCATGTTAGAATAATGAAAATTTTAGGGTAAGATAATGTATTTTATGAGTTATAATAATGTACTTTATGTATTAGAATAATGTATTTTATGAGTTGGAATAGAAATGAGATATATGGGCAAGTATATGAGCCTAGTAAGTAGTAACTCAATATCTTCAAGCAAATTCATCAACCCTGTAATTCCTCTGTGAAAGGAATATTCCTTTCCGGAAGTAATTCACCTCAATGCCTAAAAAAATACTTCAACAATCCCAAATCTTTAGTGCGAAACATATCTTTAAGAAAGGATTTAAGTGCATCAATCCCTTCGACATAATCCCCTATTATCATTATATTATTAACATACACTATCATAAAATACATTTATTGTTAGTATGTTTACAAAATACAATATGATCACAACCACTCTTACGCATACCAAACTCAACAAGTGCACTAAATGTCCCAGACCATACAGGCAGAGACTACTTTAGGCCATACAAGGACTTCTTCAATGTACATAGCTTGCCAAACACCCCCTCCCCTTGAGTAATAAAGATGAGAACTGTATAAACTGTATTAGATGAACGATGCATTCAAAAAAAAGTATTAGATGAACGATAATTACAACTGTACATATTGATAGAATATATACAAGAGAGAATCATAGGATGACTAGGATAGGGAGTCAAAATGTGACTCAAATACAAAGAGTCTTAATACTCCCCCTCAAGTACATGGTATACTAGTAACATATAGCTTGTCTCTAAGAAAAGAAAATATAGAGTTAGGTAAAGCTTTTGTAAATATGTCTGCAAGTTGATCTTTTGTGGAGATAAAATTAACTTCAATGTCTCCAGAAGTAACTTTATCTCGAACGAAGTGATATTCAATTTTCGCGTGCTTGGTACGAGCATGGAAGATGGAATTTGCACACATATAAGTAGCACCAAGATTGTCACACCATAACTTTGGAATAGATGTACTTGACACTTTAATCTCTCGCAGCAAGGAGACTATCCACGTAACTTCGGCACAGACATCTACTCGGTCGAGTGGCGACGAAAGACGGCGCAGCAACCAGCTACTCGGCGGGCTGTGTGCGCCCGTTAGAAGTACCCGCGGGGTCCATGGACTCGTGAGGGTCTCCCGCGGGCGGGACTGGCGGGACCTCTCCACCCGCCGGTTTCTCTTGTGGAGCCGTCATCACAGCAATAGCAGTGTCATGTAGGATCGATTCTGCCCATAGAGTGGTTTGAGGAGTCTGTGGTGTCTGCAAAATACTTTTAGTAGCAAATGGAAAGATAGCCTCATCAATCCACACATGTCTGCACACATAAACCTTATTAGTCTGTAAGTCCATGCACCTATAACCCCGGAATGACTCAAGATAACCTAGAAAGACACAGGGAGAATCTGTAGGACATCTTGTGGCGATTATATGGTTGCAAATATGGATAACATAGGCACCCAAAGACACGAAGAAAAGAGTAGGATGGAGCGGATTTATGCAACTTATGGTGAAGACTGAAGTTATTTAAAATACTAGATGACATTCTGTTAATTAAATATACAGCACTCTCAAAAGCAAAATCTCATAATTTATACATAACAGAGGCACGAGCCATGAGAGTTAGACCCGTTTCAACTATGTGTCTATGTTTTCTTTCGACAGGACCATTTTGTTCATGAGTGTAGGCACAAGATTGTTTATGAGTGATTCCTAACTAGGGATGGCAATTTCAATCCGACCCGTGGATATCCACCTGAATCCACCCCGCATGGATCGGGTTTTTTTGGGTGATGGTGGGTGGTGGGTAGGGGGTGGGTCTTAAAAAAGAAAACCCGCGGTGGGTCGGGTTGGATTCGGGTTCTATGTACAAGACCCGCCTAGAACCCCACCCGACCCACCATGTGTGTGTGTATATATATATATATATATATATAATAGTAAAATAAATACTAGTATGTAGTTATTTATAATAGTTTATATAACTCCGTGTATCTTTTTACTATTTTTTATATCAAAACTACTAAGTTTATTTTTAAAAATTAACAATTTAGTTATTATATTTAAATATTTCCATTATTTATGTTTTAGTATCACTAATGGATTTTATTTTTTTATTATGTGTAAATAATTTAAATATTATTTTTGAAAAACATAATAAGATGATAAGTGGTGGATACCCGTAGTGGGCACCCGCACTCGGTGGGGGTGGGGGTGGGTTCTGAAAAAGTCCACCCGATGCGGGTTAGAGGTGGGGGTGGGTGGAGAAAATATAAGGTGGGTCGGGTGATGGATGTAGCCCTCCCCGACCCACACCCGACCCATTGTCATCCCTATTCTTAACTGGAAAAAGGAGTGGTGTAATTTTGTTTATTCAGCTCCTAGGTCAGATTGAATGGATTTAATTTTTCTAATGAAGGAACGCTCAACCATAGTACCGAATTTTTTAAAGAAATGGCATAAAGATCAAATTTTAAGTAAATATATTTTAGGAGGAATATAGTATTTATATGAAAAACTATATAAAAGTTAATGATATTAATTTTTTAATAGAAATAAAAAATTCTTGTGTGCTTTCAAAAAAATAAATAAATAAATAAAATTCTGGTGCAATGAGATGTAATGTTAATTTTTATATTATTTTCTCTGTTATATTACTATTCATAAATTCTTTTCAAATTTGCTTATTCTTTCTTCTTTTCCCTTTAAATTTTCTGCACATCTATAAATAACATCATTAAATATAATAAGTTGTAAATTGTGCTTACTTTTTTTACGATTATTTTCAATATTACATGTCTTCAATTCATTATACATAATATATTAATTATTATTTATATCAGTTTTCTCCTTTATACTTTTTTAAAAAAAAATTTCTTGTAATATATAGTTACACTATACGTGTTTATAACTAAGTTTTAAGTATAGGACCAAACTTTTAAATAGAATAAACGCAAACACTAATTAGTTGATATGGGAAAATAAAATAAAAGAATATTGAAGACATGATTAGAAAACTTGGGTCATTCTTAATTAATACTGGGTAATGATTTAGGTTTGTACAAACTAAAAGAGGATGAAGACATATATGGAGATCGAATCTGAAGAAAATGACTTCTACAGAAGGCTGTGGGGCTGCCGTGTCGAACTCACCCTGTAAAGCATTTGCTGTTTACTTTTTGGTTAAGGAAAGTGCCCGAAAGTAGTATTTTTTGCTCCTTTTGTTTATTTTTTAATATTGATAGAGAAATAAGATAAGCACCCGACCTGGGCCACCAACAAGTACTTGACCCGGAACAACATCAAGAAATCTAACGGGCAAAATCATTTACTGCGGGATCATTTACCACTACTGGAAATTATGGAATTTCCGATCACCTGAAAGTGATCTGAAATCAAGTCGAAAGTCTTGTTCCGATCACTTTTGGTATCCGGAAAAACCTTTGTTGCTATTTCCGACCATTTTTTGATATCAACTTGATTTAAGATCACTTTCAGGTGGTCGGAAATTCTATAATTTCCACTAGATACTACCGCTCATCATTCCAGACAAGGTTTAAGAGAAATAAAGTGTTCGGCTTCTCATTATGATGTAACCGTTATTTATGACTGAGGCTGGTATAAGTAGGGAATTCTTGGCTGAGCAGCGACATTCTATTTCTTGTACCAAAACACTTAGGCAATACAACTTGTAGTCATCGATTATATTCTTCGATAATATATTTACCGTCAAATATCATCAAAGGGTCAATAGGAGCTGGCTATATGGCATCATTCATTTTTGTGATATATGATACAAAAATTTAATGGTTAGTCTTGTGTAAAACTTCCTCACATAAGACAGATAATATTTTTTAATGAAAATATTATATTTTTATACTGACTCATAAACAAATACTCTGTATTCAATTTTTGTTAAAAGATACTGGGGGCGTTTGTCAATTAACTGATAATGGATAGTTGATACTTTATTGTGTTAGCTGGTTTGACTAGCAAATAGTATTAGCTGGTTATAGAAACATGTTTGATAAATTAGCGATTCACTCTTAACTGATTAAATGTAAATTGAAATATAAAGGCATAAGTATATTGTGCTATTTACGTAAGTCTTAAAGTAGTTTTTACAATTTATTGTTATCGTTGTATTATTATTAATTACAATATATATATATATATATATATATATATATATATATATATATATAAAGAAAAAAAATACATTTGAAAACAAAATAAGAAGCAAAAATACTTTTGAAAAAGATTTATTTTTAATAGGCGCTGTGTCTCTATGATAAAGGAAATATGATGACTTGATGATCAGCAATTAGATGTTTAATTACCTTAATTATTTAGCTAAATGCATTAATGAATTTGACCAATTAATTCTTCTAAAAGGTTGAACTCCAACCCGGGCAACTTGACCAATTAATTACATTAACCATTAGTTGTTTGAATTTAACTTGAATTGCAAAGTGACATTTAAAGATATTTCGTATTTTTCATTTAACGATATTATTAGTACATTTAAGGAGGTATGTGTAAAATTAGAAGGAATGCCTTTTATTACATTCCAAAAATTAAAAAAATAATAATAAAGAACTTTTAAAATAAAACATATATAGTCAAAACATTTGAGATAAAATAAAAAGTTGTTTACGAAATACTAAAGTTAACTTTTTGACCTAGACAAATTGATCGTCAAAATATCTTTAATGTTGTTTAGTCCCTAAAGCACTCTTTCCTCTCACCATAAAGTAATAACATTTAAAAAAAAAAAATTGTATTGTTTAGCATGTAAAATTTACATACAATCGAGGTCATGGTTTATTGGTTTTGACCATTAATTTATTTTCTAGGTTTAGTGTACCACTTTCATTAGAATAGTTATTTGGACATGCAATCCCTAGCTAAATTAGTCGAAGATTAATAATTACAATATTTTAAGTTTGACATTCTATGAGAATTGTTTATTAGTTTTAAATTCTTTAGCGTATCATATTGAACATCATTGAAGTTTCCAGCAATATATGTGCAATCATATATAATTCTTATTTTCTACGTTTATCGTATTCTTTTTCTAGGGTGTGTTTAAAAGCTAGGAAGAGTCATTTTCCAGAAAATATTTTTATTTATAGTGTTTGGTTGCATTTTAATTAGAAAATTGTCTTAGTGTTTTGGTTCTTTTTTCGGAAAATGAGAAGAACTGTATAATTAAACCCTTTACATTTTTGTTTAGAATATAACAACATTTATAATAATAATATAAATGGTGGTAGTGTGGTGGTGTTGGTGGTAGTGTTGTGGTGGTGGTGATGGTAGTGTGGTATTGGTAGTGGTAGTGTGGTGGCGTTGGTTGCGATGGTGGTGGTGGTGGTGGCAGTAGTGGTCGTAGTGATGATGGTAGTGGTGGTGGTGGTGATGGTAGTGTTAGTGGTGGTGATGGTGGTGGTGGTGGTAGTGTTAGTGGTGGTGGTGGTGGTGGTGGTGGTGGTGGTGTGATGGTGGTGGTAGTGGTAGCTAGTGGTTGTGATAATGGTAGTGGTGGTTGTGGTCTGGTACGATGGTGAAAATGGTGGTGGCAGTGGTGTTGATGGTGATTGTGGTGGTGGTAATGGTGTGGTGTTGGTGTGAAAATTGGTAAATGACATCATATGCTCTTTAAGAAATTAACAACCCTTCTCCCCTTATTTATTTATTTTGTGAGTCTAACTATTTCATATCACCCTATAATCTTCATTTTTCTATAATTAATAATTTCAACTTTATAGAAAATGTTTGAGAAAATTTAGAATAGATACTACTCCGTACTTTGTAAATAATAATGAGTATTTCACACACACACACACATATATTCTAATTTCAATTTTAAAATAAGATAATTTAAATAACGAAATAAAATATTTTTTTTGATTTTATAAAATAAAATTTCATAAATTTAATTTAAGCAATTAAACTTGAAATTTCATAAAAATATTAAATATCTATACGAGTGGAATTTAAATTAAACTTGAAATTTAATACATAAATAAAAAAAAATACAAAATCATAAATAAAATAAAAATACAAAAGCATAAATAAAATGAAAAATTACATTGAATTATTGTGGATATATCTTCTATATGATATTGTCGCGAACTATTTTGTGATTTCCTAGTTGTCTTTCGTCATTTATGAAGTATCTTTATTCAATATTTCAAATTCCATTACCCCCGCGTCTTTCTTTTGCCAATGCGCTCCTTTCTTTTTGTAGCAACGATTTTTTCTATTGCCATTGCGTATTTATCAATTCTTGCTCCTAGTCGATCGATAGCGGGTTCAGAATTTTCCACTTTGCCTTTATCTTTCCTCTTGGCAGCCTTTTATCCAATAGGACAAAATTAATACTATCATATTCAATTGCAGCGGGCATGTATTGTTTGGGTGATGACGTTTTCGATTTTTTTGTTGTGCGCATACTAGATGACATATCGGAATCTAAAGACATCATTGAATAATGGCGACTCATTAAGGACGTTTATTTCATCACGAGATCCTGCAACCCCTAACAATACGTGCCAAATACACAAGTCGTGTGGTATGATCGCTTCAAGCATAATAGTTGGTACTTTGTGATCACCGGGTGTGAATTGTCCCTTACAAGCTACTGGGTAATTTTGTCACTCCCAATGTATACAATCAAGACTTCCCAACATTCCAGGGAAGCTATTTCTTTGTTTGTGCATGTGAACTAATTGTTAGATATCGGCTGCGGTGGATCTTCACAAGCATTGGCCTCCAAATACTTGTAACACAGCACGACAAACACCCATACATAGATACTCATCCATTACATCAGCTGGTGACCCATATACTAACTAACGAAAGACAGCAGTGCATTTCTGAAGTGGTGATAAACTTCAATTCTTCTTACGGTAGCATCCACCCGTTCTTGAAATAATTTAAACCCACCCTCTACTGCATGAACTATACGCAAAAACAAATGTTTTCACATTCAATATTACGGAATTGAATTGAGAAAAGAAAAGAAAAGGCCCTCTTACTCAGCCTTAGAACCTGAGAACTTGGAAAGAGAACCTTACAGAGAGTTTTCATACAATGCTTGGCAATGTAACAGTGCTTCTGTGTATAAAACTAAGCTAACAGAATACTAATCTTCTAACTGCCTTAACTGCTAACTACTAAGGGGATTAACTAACTAACTAACTAGATATTAATCCTCTAATACCCCCCGCAAGCTGGAGTATACATAAAATATAATCCCAGCTTGGAAACAAACTTCTAAAACACCATTGGTTGTAGGGGCTTAGTAAACATGTCTGCTGTCTGGCTTTCAGTAGGAACATGCAGCAACTTTATGACTCCTTTTTGGATCTTTTCCCTTATCAAATGACAGTCGATCTCTACATGCTTGGTTCTTTCATGAAAGACAGGGTTTTCTGCCATGGCAATGGCAGACTTACTATCAGAAAACAATACAGCTGTGTCTTTCAAGCAGACCTCTAAGACTTCAAAAAGGTAGAACAACCACTGCATTTCACAAGTAGCAAGGGCAAGAGCTCTATATTCAGCTTCAGATGGTGACCTTGAAATGGTATTTTGCTTTTTAGACTTCCAAGATATTAGAGCATCTCCTAAAAAAACATAGAAGCTAGTGACAGACTTCCTTGTATCAGGGCAAGTTGCCCAATCTGAGTCAGCAAATCCTCTTACTTTGAGCTGGGAATTTGCAGGAAAGAACAAGCCTTGTCCAGGGGAATTCTTGATGTATCTTAGGACCCTGTGAGCTGCCTGCAAATGAAGAGTAGCGGGGCTGTCCAAGAATTGGGATAATTGCTGTACAGCAAAGCAGATATCAGGCCTAGTGATAGTTAAATACAACAGTTTTCCTACCACTTTCCTGTACTGGGAGTTATCCTCAAGATCTGTACCTCCATCCTTTGAGAGTTTGTTGGTCTGAACCATGGGGCATCTCACAGGTTTGCTCTCAAGGGAGCCTGTGTCTTGCAATAGATCTAAGGCATATTTTCTTTGTGTTATAGATATTCCTGTGTGATTTCAGGCAACCTCAAGTCCTAGAAAGAACTTCAATTTACCCAAATCCTTAATCTGAAAAACTGTATGCAAGTGATCTTTAATCTGCTGTATCTGATCCTTGTTAATGCTGGCCAGAACTATATCATCCACATATACCAGTAGTGCCACAAAACTACTGCCTGATCCCCTAGTAAACAAGGAATTGTCACACACTGCTTGTTTGAACCCCATGTGAAGCAGTTCAGTAGTCAGTCTAGCATTCCATTGTTTACTTGCATGTTTTAGGCCATAAAGAGACCTATTTAATTTGCAAACTTGTCCAGGCTGCTTAGGAACAAAGCCTGGGGGAAGGATCATATAAACTTCTTCTTGGAGATCTCCATGAAGAAAAGCATTGTTGACATCAAGTTGGTGTAACTCCCATTGTTTGACAGCTGCCACAGCCAGCAAGGTCCTGATAGTAGTGATTTTAGCCACTGGACTGAAAGTATCTACATAGTCAATTCCACAAGTTTGGGTGTACCCCTTTGCAACCAACCTGGCCTTGCACCTTTCAACTGTCCCATCAGGTTTATACTTGACTTTGTAAACCCATCTACACCCTATTGGTTGCTTGAAGGGTGGTAATGTTGTCAATTCCCATGTATTGTTGGCTTGCAAAGCCTCTATTTCTGCCTGCATAACAATCCTCCAACATTCATGCTGAATGGCTTCATTGTAAGACTTGGGCTCTTTGATCCCAAGAATATTGGTGGCAAAGGTTCTGAAACTTGGGGATAGCTTTTCATAAGACAGGACAGTGGATAGGACATGAGGAGAAGTCCTATAAGTAGATAAGTTGCAGTTATAATCCTTGAGATAGCCAGGTCTTGAAGTCTGTCTGCTAGACCTCCTAGGCTGTGGATTGAGCTGTGGCTGTAGAGAAATGATCCTTGAATCTGAATTAGATTGTGGTGAAGCAGACTGTTCTAAATCAGCATTATTTTGAGCAAGACTGGGTACAGAATCATCAGGTTCTGTGGGGGCACACTCACTTCTTATTTCTTCCCTTTGAACACTCTTTTGCAGACTTTCTTCTATGTTGCTGTTATCACTTGGGAAAATAAGATCCTGACAGGATCCTTGAACATCCATCTGATTTGCTACTTTGTATGGGAAGATGCTTTCATAAAACACCACATCTCTTGAAATAAACACTTCCCTAGTGTTTAAATCAAACAGTTTGTATCCCTTTACCCCATTTGGATAGCCAAGAAACAAACACTTTCTAGCTCTAGGTAAGAACTTCCTTTGATATCCCTTCTGAACAGCAGCATAAGCTAGGCAACCAAAAACTTTGAAGTGACAATATTGTGGAGCCTTTTTGAACAGGACCTGATGTGGAATCTAACCTTTTAAAGCTGCTGAAGGGAGTTTGTTAATGATGTACACATCATGTAGTATGCAATCTCCCCAAAAACTTTCAGACAAGCATGCTTGGAACTTAAGAGCTCTTGCAACTGCTAGAATTTGACCATGTTTTCTCTCAACTACACCATTTTGCTGTGGTGTATAAACACATGTTGATTGGTGGATGATGCCATTCTCTTGGTAGAAACTTCCCATCTTGAACTCTTGTCCATTATCTGTTCTTATGCACTTGACCACTTTCCCAAACTGTGTCTTAGTAAGAGCACAGAAATTCTGAACCAGTATTCTGGCTTCAGCTTTGTGTCTCATCAAATAAACCCATGTTGCCCTGCTATAGTCATCCACAAGGGTTAAAAAATACTTGTGCCCATACATAGTGTGTGTATGATATGTCCCCCCAGATATCAATGTATACAAGATCAAAGCAATCATTGGAAACAGTTGAACTGTTAGTGAAGGGCAGTCTTTTTTGCTTGGCTAGATGGCATATATTGCAAACATCCTCTTTATTTATTTTCAAATCCATGTCATACAGAGGTAATTGTTTCAATTTTTCATAGGAAAAATGTCCTAATCTAGCATGCCAAATTCTACTGGAAATACAAACATTGGCCTTAACATGCTCTACTTAATTGAAGACAGAAAAATCAGGTTTTACAAGATGATATAACCCTCTCTGCAGTCTAGCCAATCCAATCATCCTCCCACATCCCTGATCCTGTATAACACACAAATCATCATACAGTAGCAATTTGCACTTGGAAGCTCTAATTAATTCACTAATAGAGATCAAGTTATAGTGGAATCCAGGGACACAGAACACATTCTCTAAAACCAAGCTGTCAGCACAAATAGATCCAACATGTGTGATTTTAATCTTATCACCATTGGGTAATTCAACAAACATGCCTTCAACTACCTTAGCATTGGTCAGTATATCAGGTTTGCAAACAACATGATGTGTAGCCCCACTATCTAATATCCAATTAGAAGGTTTAGAATGAGTACCTTCCATCTGTAGATTGGGAGCAAATTGGCAGCAATCAAATTGGTTTGGGGTGCTATCCCTTCAGATCCACTGAGAGGTGATGAGCTTTGAACTTTACAATCCCTCTGCAAGAGCTGTCTAAGCATTCTAAATTCATCCTGACTGAAAGTCAGGGATCCATTTTCACCAGGATGTTCATCAGATGTAAACTGCACTTGGTTAGCAGAACTAACATTTCTACTTCTTGGTTTCCACCCAGGTGGATAACCATGTTTCTTGTAACATTTCTTTGCTGTATGTCCAGTGAACCCACAATAAGAGCAGATAGGTTTCTTGTTACCATTTGAGTAAGACTTCTTGAAACCTGAACCATTCCCTTGAGTAAGGAGAATGCTGCCTCGCTTCTTGGATCTGCAAGTCTGCTGTTCCACAGTTAAACCTCCTCTCTTGTTGTTGAATCATCATAAAGGCCTCATCAACAGTGGGGAGGGGTTTAGTCATCATTATCTGGGATTGGACAGAGGCATAGGTCTCATTGAGACCTCTTAAGAAAACTGAGAGATTATCACTCTCTAAATGCTGCTGCAAAGTATCTAACAGGACACAATTGCACATCCTCTCACACTTGCAAGTAGGCAGAGGTCTAATAACTTGAAGTTCATCCCATAAACTCTTTAACTTTGCAAAATAAGCACTTACAGTTAGATCACCTTGTCTAATTTGATGAATCTCAGCATGCAGATCGGAGATTCTGAAGATATCTGCCTCGCTGAACCTAGACTTCAATGTGGTCCATATCTTCTCGGCTGTTCCTACCCAAAAGACTGTCTGCGCGATTTCTGGGGAGATCGACCTCATAATCCAAGTTGACACCATGTTATTGCATCATTTCTAGTAAGGAAATTTCACTTCTCCTACACTTGGCACAGCAATGGTGCCGTCAACAAACCCTAACTTGTTCTTGGACAGCAACGCCATCTCCATTGCCCTGGCCCAGGGATGATAATTCCGGCCATTAAGGACTGAAGAGACAAGGACGAGCGAGGGATTCTCACTCGGATGTAGGAAGAAAGGACTACCAGCGTCATTTGGATCGAAATTCACTCCGGTAGTGTTAGGATTGCTCGATGGTGCCGCAGCCGGCGGAGGAGCTGTTGCGGCTGCTTGTGGTCTGATCGGTGCGCCGTTCCAAGCCATGACTGCAGCTCAGCGCTCTGATACCATATTACGGAATTTAATTGAGAGAAGAAAAGAAAAGACCCTCTTACTCAGCCTTAGAACCTGAGAACTTGGAAAGGGAACCTTACAGAGAGTTTTCATACAATGCTTGGCAATGTAACAGTGCTTCTGTATATAAAACTAAGCTAACAGAATACTAATCTTCTAATTGCCTTAACTGCTAACTACTAAGGGGATTAACTAACTAACTAACTAGATATTAATCCTCTAATATTCGAAAACGTCTATGGAACAAATTATCCAAATAGATGGGAGCATCGTTAAAGTAATCATTGAACTAAACGATCATGACCACTCTCACAGTCCAGGTTGATGCATGTACCTTCGAGAACGAGTAGATCGTGAAGAAGATGCACTCCATTTTATCAATATTTGAATTGATTGTTCAACCAAATAGTTGCCAACATCCCAATTATCATCACTGAAATGTTCATAATCACTAGACATTTTGAATTGGGAGACATTGAGATGAAGTGTAATTTTAAAATAATATATTAAAAGAGTAGGATTGTAGAAAATTTTTTGAATAGAAATGGTGGTAGGGGGTGGGGGATAGGTTGTTCCCCTCTCCGCGTCTCACGTGGTTTGTGAGCAACACGCACCATGTGATTGGCGCGTGTCGCTCACGCGCACGGATCTAAACCCACACGCGTCACGCGTCCGAAGAGACAATCTCTAGAAATGACAGTCCCTTCCTCCTCTCATTTTTCCCACCAACCCTTCTTTCCCTTTTCTCCCATTCTTTCTCCCCTCATTTTTAGTCATTGGAGATCTTTTATTAATATAGAGCAAAATTATGGATATAAAACCGTGCCCACCTTGCAAGGTGGGCATGTGCTCACAACATAATTTGCCGAGGACTAGCTAGCCCAACAATTCTAATGTAGAATTGTTCAACACCAATCCATATTAGGGTGTGTTTGGAAATCCTGAAAATGATTTATGGAAATCATTTTCCGGGTTTCCAATGTTTGGAAAGAAGGAAAATTTGAAATCAACTGAAAATGAAGCATTGGTCAATGAAAAATGAGCCTCTTTTTCCAGAAAACAACTTCCCCTTTTTTAAAGGTGAAGTCATTTTTCCGGATGTTGACTTCTTCATTTCTTCACGTCAAGAGAAGCTGACTTTCTTCATCTTCATTAGCTTCTTCATCTTTTGGCTTCTGGGCTCACTGGTTTTCGGCAGGTTTCCGCCAGAAACCTGAGCACTGGTTTCCTAAGCTTTGGTTTCCGGCGGAAATCCGGTTTCCGCCGAAAACCAAAGGTTTTTTTTTTTTTTTTTAAATAAAAATAAAAATAATAAATAACCATCAGGTTTCCACGCAGAAACCTGATCTGGTTTCCTGCGCGGAAACTAGACATGGTTTACGGCGGACCGGAAACCAATGAATATTCTTTTTAAATTTTTTTTATGCTTATTCTAAATTGAAAATTATTTTACTATTATTATTATAAATATTTTTATATTTTAAATAAAATAATTAAAATATTTATTTATATAATTCCACTCACTTTCTAAAAAATGAACCAAACACACCAATGCAGTTTTCCAAAATGCAACCAAACACCGGAAAGGAAAATGATTTTCGAAAAATGACTCATTTTTCAGAAAACATTTTCCAGAAATCATTTTCTTGCTTTCCAAATGGACCCTTAGTGGAGCTCAAGTAATTTAGGCCGAACTAATTAACATATGACCAGCAATTATCAATCGTTATACCCTGCACCACGGCGCACATAGCATTGTGCGCCTCCCACAACGACGTCGTTTTGGTAAGTTATGTAGGGAGTTAACGTGATTAAGTGTATTTGTTTATACAATTATATACATTTTTTTTATACAATTATGTACATGTGAAACAGGAAATTTATGTGTATTATGTTAAGAGTTTATGTGTATTATGTTAAAAGTTTATGTGTATTATGTATTATGTTAAATTATGTGTATTATCTTTTTTAAGAAAAAAGTATGTGTATTTTGTTATACAATTATGTACATTCATGTATACAATTATGTGTATTCTAGTATAAAATTATGTGTATTTATTAACATGAGATTTTTTTTAAAGAAAATTAACCGCCGAACACAGGGTAGTGAAATTTCAAAAAAAAAAATAAAAAATCTGAAACGACGTCGTTTTGCATCAGGCGCACAATGCAATGCGCGCCCTGGTGCTCGATATAAATTGCTAGCAATTATACTGTGGTTGACCATGGTCCAAAACGGCAGACACTATAGTGTATCTAAATTGACACTGTCTTACGTATTATTTTTATTATATTATCAAATGAAACTGCAATAAAATTAAAATAAAACAGTATGACGGTAATAATGTTATCGGTAATAATAATACTATAATAACGTTATAAGAGAGTAACAATAGTTGTATTGCTTTGTCTCAGTATAGAAAATACAGTGTGTCCATTGCTAGCTGAGGAGAGCCCCATTTATACTTAGAGTCCTAACGGTAACAACATGGGACATAAATGGGGAGCCTAGCCTTTAATTCTCTCTCATCAATGGGGGCTTCAATGCTGGCTTCAATGACAGTAAAGGTGGCACCTGTTGGAGTTCCTAACCGCTGGATTTCTGCCCGTTGGGTTCCCATGTGATGCTGAGTCGGATGCCCATTTGTGATCCGGGTCGGGTGCCAGCCCTATTATCCTGTCACCAGTCCCCCCTACTCCTGAGTCAACGGATGTGTTTGAGTTGACTTGGGAGTAAGGCTGAATCTATCTTGATCCTGTGTAGAATCCTGCTTGATTTAAGATTTGTGATCTTATTTGATCCTGTGTAGAATCCTGGTTGATTTAGGATATGTGGTTTTATTTTCCAAATCCCTAATTTGTGCCTTCCAAATCCCTGATTTGTGCTTTCCAAATCCTTTCCTGCTTCACTTAACTTTTTTTATCTCAGGCTCCTCTACAATATAAACCCTTGTCTCCGAGCAGTTTGAGAGCACATCTTCAACAACTTCTGCCCCATCTCTGTAAGTCTCTATTGTCATTATTATTTTACAATTTATTTATGTATTTAATGAATATACATGTCTTGCTCCTTTTTTTTTTTTTTTTTTTTTTTTTTTTTTTTTTTTTTCTTTTTATCGAGGCACCGCGCCTCAGCTTGTGGCCGAGGCGTCGCCTCAGCCACCACGCCTCGGCCTGTGGCTGGGGCGCGGCCTCAGCCATCTGGCCGAAGCGTCGCCTCGACCAGGAGGCCGAGGCGTGCGCCTTGGCCTTGGTTGAGGCGCGGCCTCAGCCTTCTGGCCGAGGCGGCGCCTCAACCAGAAGGCCGAGGCCTAGCCTCAGCCCTTCTTTTTTATTTTTTTTATTTTTATTTTTTGCTTGGCCAAGGCGTGCCTCGGCTGAAGCTGTGGCCGAGGCATGCACCTCGGCCACCCGAGTTATGTCTCGGCCAACTCGTGGCCGAGGACTCGGTTCTCTATTTATTTATTTATTTATTTTTAATACGCTTCTTTCCTGACAGGCAGTTTTGTACCCACATCTTGCGAGGTTACTACTTGAGCATGATTCCCCTCTTTTTGAAAATTTTCCCCCTCTTCCGTTTGCTGTTGATTCGCCCACATCTAGGCCCCAATTGAAAAAGAAGAAAAAACGCAAGGCCTCATATTCTGCTCTTGATAAGTCCCTCGTCCTGTCTATACGGCCTCAATTATGGCCACGGGATTTGGATGAGATGAGAGGTCTCCTTAGTCCTGACGTTCTAACTCTCCCTCCTGACCCTCAGGGTAATATCACCGACCCACCCCTCGATAAGTATTTTGGGGTCCACCTTCTGTCGCTACAGGTCAGGCTGTGGTTTCCCCTTCATAGGTTTGTGATAGATTTTATGAACCACTACGAGATAGCCCCCGGCCAGCTTGTTCCCAATGGTCACCAGGTAATTGCGGGCTTTCTCTCTATATGTAAGGACAAAGGGATAGAACCTACGCTGGATCTTTTCCATGCTCTTTTCATAGTTGGTAGGGCTTCTCAGGAGGGTAAGGGATTTTTCATGGTTTCGAGCAGGCCGCATTTCAAACTCTTTGAGGACCGTCCTACTTATAACAAGGATTGGAAACCCAAATATGTCTTTGTCACCCTTGTGGGTTGTCCGTCTCCCTTTCGTGTCACGTGGGGATCCCATTTACGTTGCCCTCCTACTCTTGACATGAGTCCCTCCCTCCGCCGAGATGTAGATGATCTACTAGGGGATGGTCTTTTATCGATCGTTGATTATACTACCAAGTGGAAGCTCACGGGCTTAGGCTTCGTGAGGGCTCATCCGGCTGTTCTTTCACCCACGGGTACTCTTCTGTTACCATTCAGTCTTTATTCATCAACCACTAACTCTAACTTGTCTTCTTTTTATTGCAGGTACCATGTCTTCATCTTCGAGAACCGGTCGATACTTGTCGCGACAAGATCCCCCCTCCAAGAAGAGCAAGGTAGAGAAGGGTAAAACGAGTCAAGCCGAGGCCGCGGAGGTGATGCCGCCTCCGTCGGCACGCACGCCGACTCCATCCAAGGTCGTTGAGCGTACGCCTACCTCAACCAAGGTCGCCGAGAGGGTGCGTACGCCTACTCCAACCAAGGTTGCCGAGGGGGTGACGCAGCCTCCACCGACTCGTACACCCACGGCCGTTACCTTTTCCCCTCAACCCCCCGAGGTGCAAGGAGATACTTCCACTGAGTCCCGCTCGCGTGTTCGGACCAACTTGATCCGACTGGGAATGGACGTGCCACCCGGAGCGTCGTTAATAAATAAGAGTCTTGATGCGGTTGAGTATGCTGCTCGTATCGCTCCTCCTGCGGACTTGGAACACCTTGTTGCCATGGATGTCAACATGCTGCAAGAGCGTTATCTTAGACACATTTTTGAGGTCAGTTTTCTCATACTTATGTTATTTTTCTCTGCCCTGGCGTGTCTTACTCCGTCTGTTACTTTCAGGCCCTGCTAGAGAGACAGATCATTCATGCCCAACGACGGCGGGTGACGGACGCGCTCACTGAGGATGTTAAAATTAGAGACGTGGACAACAAGAGCCTGAAGGACCTGCTATCGATCCAGGAAGGGGCTTTGAGCAAGATGGAAGGCGAGCTTGGGGCACTAAGGAAGGAGCACCAAGCGCTGTTGGCCCGGGAGGAGGCTCTGAGCAAGATGGAGGGCAAGCTTGAGGCTCTAAGGAAAGAGCACGGAGCGCTTAAACTTGCCCTCGTGAAGGAGCGAGAGGACCACGAGAGAACCCGTGCTGGCCATGCTGATGCCCTCGGCCGGGCTGTGGAGGTCTACAAGAGTTCAGCTGAGTTTAGAGAGGACGCGATGCACTATATGAGCACTCCTGAGGCTATCCGGGAATTCCTCAAGACTGGGGCTGGTCAAGAGGCGGTTGAGGTTGAGGCGCAGGTAGCTTTCAACATTGGAATGTATACGAAGCAACAGCAGATTTTTCCAGTGTTGAGGGAGAAGGTTCCAGATTTTGACCCCGTGTCCCTTGGCTTGCCTGTAATAGAGAAGAATCCTGATCCTGATGCTGAGAATGAATCCATTAATGATGTTACAGATGCTCGTTAGGATTCTTTGGTGGACGAGTTTCACGGCATTGACACTAGCAACGTCCCCAATGTTCCACTTGATCAGATTATGATTGAGGAGCTCTCGGACCATGAGTAGTTCGTAGTTGAGATTTTCCCTTGCTTTCTAGCTATGTCTTTGAACAATTTGCTTTCTGTGTTTGAAAAACTTGTTACTATTTTAGAATATTCGGAATAAACCAGTTACTTCGGAATAAACATGTTGCCTCTTATTTTTATTTTTTTTTCTTTGTCGAGACGGACTCGGCGTTGGTCGAGGCGCATGGCCGAGGCGTGCGCCTCGGCCATCCGAGCTTCTCTTTTTTTTTCTTTTTTTTTTTTTTTTTTTTTTTTTGCCGAGACGTACTCGGTGTTGGTCGAGGCGTGCCTTGGCCATCCGAGTTTTTTTTTTTTTTTTTTTTTTTTCTCATTTTTTACAACACGGGCGGACCATGAGCACGAGATATTATTTCAGAAAGTTTCGTAAAAGATGATAACGAACTTGTTTTACTAAATAACATGGACGGACCATGAAAATAAGATATTATTTCAGAGAACTTTAGCGTGTAGAGCGGACGGACCACGATTACCAGGTACTAGTTCCAATGATTGCTACTACAGAATTTTTAAGGAAAGTACTTGATCAAATGTTCCGAGTTCCATACCCGATCGATCATTCTTCCCCCTGTAGTTTTTAACTCGTATGTTCCTGGGCGAACGACTTCTTCCACGGCGTAAGGCCCCTCCCATTTCTTTGCGAATTTTCCCCCTTCAAGGGGTTGGCTGGCTTCCCTTCTTCGCAGCACAAGGTCGCCGACTTGGAAATACCGGGGTCGAACTTTTGCGTCGTGGTAGGACTTTAGCTGACGACCGTAGTTCTCCATCTTGCAGAATGCCGCTTCTCTCTTTTCATCCAAGAAGTTCAGATTCACCCTTTGGTGGAGTTCATTTTGTTCTGACTCGAACTCTTCCACCCTTCTGCTAGGTATGATTACTTCCACCAGGGCCCAAGCTTCGAATCCATAGGCGAGTGCGAACGGGGTTTCTCCGGTGGCCTTTCTTGGTGTCGTGCGATAGGCCCAGAGGATGCCATCGAGTTCCTCCACCCAGGCTCCGCCGGCTACTTCTAGCTTTTTCTTGAGGCCGTCGAGGATGGTTCTATTCCCATTTTCCACTTGGGCCCATTCGCCCGAGGATAAGACACCGCCACCCGGCTACGCTTAACGCCCCATCTTGCTAAGAATTCTGAAAATTCTCGTGCCTCGAACTGACGACCATTGTCTGCGATTACCTGGAGAGGGATACCGAAACGATACAGGATGCTTTTCTCGACAAACCTTTTGCACCTTGCTGCAGTGATGCTCGCCAGGGATGTACTTCCTGCTTCCAGTCCCTGTGGGAAGGGCCCCTACCAGGTCAATTCCCCATCTTGAAAAGGGAATCGCGGTGCTTACCAGGGTGTAATTCGTCGCAGGTCGACCTGGTAGTGCCTGGAATTCTTGGCACTTGGGACATCACTTTGTATACTCGGCGCAGTCCCTCAGCATTTTGGGCCAAAAATACCCCTGTAACATGATGCGCCGTGCAATGGTGTACGCTCCTTGGTGGGCGGAGCATACCCCCTCGTGGACTTCTTTCATCACCAACTTGGCTTCATCTGGATATAGACACCTCAGTAAAGTGCCATTGTAGGAGCGTTTGTACAGCTTATTGCCCGAGACAACGTAGCTGGGTGCTCGTAACTTTGTTACCTTTGCGTCTGCCTCGTCTTGCGGTAGGGTGCCATCTGCCTTGTATCGCTTGATATGATCAATCCAACATCGCTCCCTAGTCTGCACAGGGAAGACCCACGAAACATCGATACTTGAAGTCTCGAGGTCTTCTAGTCGATCGATTTTCCTAATGTGGCTGGGGACTCCGGTACTTAGCTTTGAGAGCATGTCAGCGTCGGCATTCTGCTCTCTCGGTACCTGGTGTATCTCATATCCCTCAAACTCGCGCAAGGTTCTCAACACCGCGTCTCTATATTTCTGCATGCTTCCTTCGTTGGCTTCATACTCCCCCGACACCTGGCTGACTACGAGCTTGGAATCGCATCGAATCCGGACCTTTTCAGCCCGTAGTCCCGCCTCCAACCACAGTCCATTGAGGAGAGCATCGTACTCCACCTCATTGTTAGATAACTTGAAGTGGAACCGGATGGCATAGTAGGCGCGGAATCCCTCCGGAGTGACGAGTACTACGCCGCCGCTGCAACCTTTGCTGTTGGAAGAACCGTCTGTGGACAAGGTCCACCACCCTCCATCTTCAGTTTCTACCTGGTCCGTCATTTCCCGAGCTATGCACTCCACTATAAAGTCTGCAAGAGCTTGGCCTTTGATGGCGGGCCTTGGTTTGAAATCTAGGTCAAACTGACTGAGGTGCATGGCCCATCGTGCCATCCTGGCGGAGCTGTTAGTATTCCGGAGGAAGCTCCCCAACGGCTGGTGTGAGAGTACATGGATGGGGTGAGCTTGAAAGTAGTGAGCCAACCTTTTTGATGAAGTGACTATGGCAAATACTGTTTTCTCCAACACACTGTATCGAAGCTCCGCGTCGTGTAGGGCTTTGCTTACGTAGTAGATGGGACGCTGAGTCCCTCCTTCTTCTTTGACCAGCACGGAGCTGATCGCACCCTGTGACACGCCCAAGTACAAGATTAGGGCTTCACCTGCCTTTGGCTTTGCAAGCAGGGGCGGGGACAACAAGTATTTTTTATTCCTCGAAGGCCATTTGACAGTCTGGCGTCCACTCGAACCCTTTGCTCTTTTTTAAGATTTGGAAGAAGGGGAGGGAACGTTCAGCCGATTTAGATAGAAAATGGCCTAAGGCCGCCAGACGCCCGTTGAGTCTCTGGACTTCCTTTATGGACCGCGGAGACTCCATGTCAAGGATAGTCCTTACCTTTTCTGGATCCGGCTCAATGTCGTTCCTAGTGACCATGAAGCCCAAAAATTTGCCCCCATCAACGGCGAAGGTGCATTTTTTTGGGTTCAAGCGCAAATTAAATTTCTTCATAATGGAAAATACCTCGCTGAGATCCTCGGCATGGGAGGTGGCCTTGCGACTTTTGACGATCATGTCGTCCATGTATGCTTCCATGTTTCGTCCCAGTACTGTCTTGAACAGCTTTGCCACCATGCGAGTGTATGTGGCCCCGACATTCTTCAATCCGAACGGTATGACCAAGTAGCAGAATATCCCCTCGGGAGTGGTGAAAGCGGTCTTCTTGGCGTCATCCTCATGCATAGATATTTGATGGTACCCACGGAAGGCGTCTATGAAGCTCATGAGTTCACATCCTGCCGTCTCATCCACCAATTGATCTATATTGGGTAGTGGAAAACGGTCCATAGGGCATGCCCTATTGAGGTCCGTGTAGTCCACACACATCCTCCACGTTGATCCTTTGGGAGCCAAGACTATGCTGCTCAGCCACTATGGGTAGTAAATCTCCTTGATGTGCCCTACGTGGAGTAACGCGGTCACCTCCTTTTTCACGAACTCTCTTCGTTCTGCCGACATATACCTTTTTCGCTGGTGCACTGGTTTTTCGCTGGGGTCGACTGCGAGCTTGTGGGTTATGATCCTTCGATCTATGCCCGGCATGTCCTCTGGCCCCCATGCGAACACCGTGTGAGAACGGCGGATTACATCCACTATCTGGGCCCTTAGCTCTGGGCTTAAGCCTGTGCCGATCTTCACCACTCGGTCTGGTCTGGAGGGATCTAGAACTATATCTTCCGTTTCTGACACGGGCTCGGCGCGGGGCCAGGCCTCTTCTTCTTTGAAAATTTTCTCCGCGATCGTGTGGACCTGTAGTTCCTTACTGCCAATCTTCTTGCATGTCTTCACGTAGCAACTGCGGGCTGCCCGTCGGTCACCTCTGACGACTCCTATTCCATTCGGAGTAGGGAACTTCATACACAAGTGTTCCACCGATACTATGGCCTTGAGGTCCTCCAGTGCTGGGCTCCCCAGTATGATGTTGTGCGCACAAGTGAGTCTTACCACGATGAACTCCATGTCCAGCTTGCGAATGTTGGGGCTCGGGCCTATCTCCACGGGCAGGGTCACCGACCCTTCTGTTTCCACCGAATCCCCAGTAAACCCAGAGAGTGGAGTTCGTACCTCTTTGAGCTGGCCTCTAGGTAGCCCTAACTTGGTGAAGGCGTCGTAGTACATCACATTGACTGAGCTCCCTGTGTCAACCAAAATACGATGTACGATCATATCATTGATGTCCATCTTAATCACTAGTGCATCGCGATGGGGTAAGGGACCCTCGGGGAGGTCCTCGTCAGAGAAAGTGATGGCCTCCCGCCTCTGCTTCTTTCCTTTGGGAAGACTCACCACTTCTCCCACGTACAACTGTCTGCTCTACTTCTTCCTTTCTGTGGGCGTGTCGCCCCCCCCCCCCCACGCAGGTCCACCATAGATAAAGTGTATGGTGTGCTTCTTTTGTCGTCTGGGTGCCACCTCGGTTTCCTTCTCGCTATCATCCTGCTCAGATATCTGGTCATGTTCTCTTTCTTGGCGTTCGAGGTGGACGGCTCGGTGCCATCCTCCTTCCTCCAGACATTTTTTGGTGGATTTTTTGATGGATCGTGTTGCGGCTGTTGCTGCTGCTTGGATCGCTTGACAAAATGCCGGAAGTAGCCCTGCTGGATGAGTTCTTCTATTTGCCTCTTCAGCACGTTACATTCATCCGTGTCGTGCCCGGGTTGCCTATGGAACCTGCAGTACTTTGCTTGGTCTCCTTTTGTGGAGACCTTCTTGCACTCTGGTGGGAACTCGACTATTCCTATCTCCTCAGCCTGTTTCAGGATGACACTGACGGGATGGGTAAGAGGAGTTAGGTTACGTAGGGGAACCAGGCGAGGCCGTTCATAGTCTCGGCCTTTCCCTGCGGCCGGGTGGTTCGGACGTGGTGCCTGGCTGGACGGACCAGTTTTCCCAGGTTTCCCGTTTTTCCTGTCGTCCTCCTCATCTTTCTTTTTCCTGTCGACGTCCTCTGCTTCGACATAGCGGTTAGCCGTCCTCATCAGATCTTCGTAAGAACAGGGGTGGTGGGTATTCAGTTGCTTGTGAAAATACCCCGATCTCAAGGCATGGATGAATATAGGGATCGCCGCCTTGGACTCGAAGTCATAGACATTATTGACTTCCTTTTTCCATTTGATCAGGAAGTCTTTGAGGCTTTCGCCTCTATCTTGATTTACTACACAGAGGTGAGAGAACAGTTTCTTACACCGTATGCTACCAGAGAAGTATGTCAGGAAGCTTTTGGACAACTCTCCAAAGTTTTGGATCGACCCGTCCGGGATGGTGTTGAACCAATCTTGGGTCGTTCCATCCAGGGTGGACAAGAACGCTCGGCACATGATGGCGTCCCCTGCCCCAATCATTACCATAGCAGCCTTGTACCTAGTCATGTGGACACGTGGGTCAGTGGCTCCCGTGTACGCCTTGATGGCGGGTAACCTGAAGTCCCTCGGCAGAGGTACGTCCATGATGCTTGGGGAGAACGGTGCTGCCATTCGTACCTCGGGTTCCGGCGACTGCTCCCGTGCCTCCACCCTTCTTGCTAACTCCTCGATCCTTTTTTGAAGCCTTTCGACCAGGGCCGACTCGTCAGGGTGCCGGCGTGGGGCCGGCTGCCGCTCCTCCATGTGTGGGTCTAGTTCATCAATGTGCCGTCCATCTGAGTGTTGACGCGGAGCTGGTTCCTCGACGTTTCGTCAATCCAAGTGTCGGTGTGGAACCCGCTCACCAATGCGTCGTTCGCCCGCTGAGTGCCGACGTGGAGCCGGCTCATCGACACATCGCTCCGCCGAGTGCCGACGCGGGCCCGGTTCATCGAAGCGTCGCTCATCCGAGTGTCGACGCAGGGCCGACTCGTCACCATGCCGACGCGGGGCCGGCCCACGAGACTCGCCCATCCTTTCTGTGGGCGATCTCTCCGCTTCTCTTTCCTCGTGTCGGCGAGGGCCTCTAGCGGAGGACCCCTCAGCACGCGACTCCGGCCTTTGCCGAGCGGGCGCCCCGTGTCCCAACCGTTCTAAGGCAGAGCGGGAGGGCCTAGGTTGCCGTCCGGCCGGTCCGCTTCTCTGGGTGCCCTCTCCCGAACCCCCGGTCCTAGTGCGTCGCCCTGCGACCCTCACGGCACGAGTTGCGTCCTGGGCATCCACCCTTCGTGGGGATTCTACTTCTATTTCCTGAGGCCGCGACGGGGGCACTTGGCCTTGTAGTCCCACCGCCACTTGGTTTAGTGTCGCCGCCACTGCTTGCTGGATGGTCGCCTGGAGGTTGACGACTTGGTTCGCCCCTCCATTGTGGAGTTGGTCTCGGAGGTCCCCTCCATTGTTGAGTTGGTCTCGAAAGTCCCCTCCATTGTTGAGTTGTTCTCGGAGGTCCCCGGGCCTCCCGTTGTTGAGCTGTTCTCGGAGGTCCCCTCCGCGATTGTTGGTGAGCTGGTCCCGGAGGTCACCTGAGGCATTGCCATTGTTCATGTTGCGGGAACCATGGGAGCTGCGGGACACCATTCTTTCAAGCTTGCTGTTGAAAGAGGAATGAGTTGTGTGTGTCGTAGCCTGCTTGAGTATTGGACTCAGGCTCTCAATGAAAGCACCAATGACGGTAATAATGTTACCGGTAATAATAATACTATAATAACGTTATAAAAGAGTAACAATAGTTGTATTGCTTTGTCTCAGTATAGAAAATACAGTGTGTCCATTGCTAGCTGAGGAGAACCCCATTTATACTTAGAGTCCTAACGGTAACAACATGGGACATAAATGGGGAGCCTAGCCTTTAATTCTCTCTCATCAATGGGGGCTTCAATGACAGTAAAGGTGGCACCTGTTGGAGTTCCTAACCGTTGAATTTCTGCCCGTTGGGTTCCCATGTGATGCTGAGCCGGATGCCCATTTGTGATCCGGGTCGGGTGCCAGCCCTATTATCCTGTCACAGTTGTTGTGTTGAAATGAAATTGGAGTGTATACAAAATGAAACTGAATAACAATTTCACATATTTGAGAGTATATTGTCCAGCGAAACTGTATTTATATCAAAATGATACTATAGTTACATTGAAATGAAACTGCAGTACATATTTGATGTCTGGACCACAATGTATTGTGATCGACGGTCCACAATATAATTTGTCACACACGACTCACTTTTTCTTTTTTTTTTTTTTTGAAAAAATACATGACTCACTTGATATTGTTATCTTGAAAAAAATGTCGAATAGGTCATTGAACTTTTACATATTGTGTGAATCATTGAACAAAAAAAGTGTGCAATTGAACCATTAAAAACTCAAAAATTGTTCAAATAACATTTTTTACTGGTTACTTCCAAGTTTCTCTTAAATATGATATCATAATGTCAATTATATATAAATTTTAATTATAATTTTTAAAAATTAAAAAAAAAATGTGAAAAGACGGTGGAGGCAGCTTAGCCAAGAAAACGGAGCTGGATATTTATTGTTTTTCTGATTATCTACTATCTATCTATCTAATATATATATATATAGAATTAATTTCACTTTTGGTCCCACGACTTTTGAGTTCGTATCACTTTTGGTACACAACTTTAAATTTTTTTAATTTTGGTGCCTAACTTTGTTATTTTTATCAGTTTTGGTCCTTCCAGCCAAATTGAAGGTAAAATATTTCCGAATTTTATATTTTAGGGGCAAAATCGTCATACTATGAAAAGATCTTCAATATTTAAACAAAAGAAAAATCATATTAAGAGGAAAAGAAGAGTTTGCCAATGGTCGAAACTATAAATCCCATAGATTTGTCTGGTTTCTGCCCGTCTTCCCCATTATTCTCATCGATCAAACACCTATAGATATGATTTTACAGTGATTTTGATTAGATATTGAAGATGTTTCCTTGAGATGACAATTTTACCCCTAAAAATATAAAATTCAGCAACATTTCGCTGTCAATTTGGCCGAAAGGACCAAAACTGATAAAAATAACAAAGTTAGGCACCAAAATTAAAAAATTTTAAAATTGTGCACCAAAAGTGATAGAACATCCAAAGTCGTGAGACCAAAAGTGAAATTAATTCTATATATATATATATATATATATATATATATATATATATATATATCTACTATACTAATAAGAGCCCAAGAGAGTTAGGCCTATAATGGGTAGAAAAAATGGCGGTCAAATTTTTTAATCAAATGAATGGCTCAGATTGATCAGATTTTAATTTTTCCTTTAAGATTTCCTAATTTATCCTTAATGAATACGATTATCCGTTAACTTTTCCGTTAAATATTATCTTTTCCGTTAATTTCTGTCAGTTCAACGTTAACTTATTGATTTCAATAAGAAAAGTCTTAAGTTCGAACCACATCCCAATCAAATTTGGCATAATTAGTACTCTATTTTACTCTTATTAAATTAAAAATAATAATAATTTAGTAGCTACAACAAAAAATAATACATATGCATTTCTTTAATTTAGAATTATGTGTCTACAATGTCTTTGTTCAAAAAAAATTATTCATTATCAATAAATTAAATAAGAGAAATAATTTCATTAGTTATATTGTCTTTATTTTTCTCCAATATAAAAATTCTTTACATTCAATTTCATCAATTGATTATATTCGCTACATTGTCCCTACAATGTCTTTATTAAAAAAAAAATTATTCATTATCAATAAATTAATTAAGAGAAATAATTTTATTTGTTATATTGTCTTTATTTTTCTCCAATGTAAAATTTTTTTACATTCAAATTCATCAATTGATTATATTCACTACATTGTCTATTATCATTTTTGTGCACTATTTTTTTTAATTAAATATCAAAGTTATAATACAAATAATGTTATATATTTATTTACCAAGTATTTTATTAATACCATGAAAAAATTAAAAAAATATAATTAATAAAGTCAATCATATTAACTACTTGAGGGATTTGTTGACAAAAAGAGTATTCAAATCACACAACAAATTGAAGTGAGAACTATCTCGCAATGTCCTTGTTTGACAATCAGTAGTTAGCGGTTAGCGTTGCGGACTTGACCAGCGAATTATATCAACGGTTGGTAAAAAAATATTTGAAAAAAGTAGCTGTTTAGATTAACATGTAAAATGACTTAAGGGTATACATATATTTAATAATAATAATAATAATAATAATAATAATAATAATAATAATAATAATAATAATAATACTAATAATAATAATTGTTTTAAAAAAATAAAAAATATATAATTAAGTCAATCATATTAACTACTTGGGGGATTTATTGACAAAAAGAGTAGTCAAATCACACACCAAATTGAAGTGGGAAACTACCTCTCAATGTCCTTGTTTAGCAATCAGCAGTTAGCTCTTCAATATTAGTATATATTTAATATTTTATGCCCTAATTTTTATTTGCTCTCCCTTATGTCTCGTATTTGGTTTCAACTATACCTATAAAATCATTTTATTGGCAATTATAATCAATATTGACTATATTATCTTGCATTTGTAAACTTTGAATTACCTATTTAAATACGCAAATTCAATATTCAATTATCTATGCATGAACAATTCCAATATAATCTTGCCTTGATATACTTTAAAGTATTTATTTAAAAAAAAAAACATTGGGCATTATTCTAATCGCAATGCGCGTAAAAAACTAGTATATATATATATATATATATATATATATATATATATATATATATATATATATATATATATATATATATAAGAGCCCAAGAGAGTTAGGCCTATAATGGGTAGAAAAAATGGCGGTCACAGATTTTAATCAAATGTATGGCTCAGATTGATTAAAAGATTGATCAGATTTAAATTTTACACTAAAATTTCCTAAAATACCCACACACCGTTACTAATTCCGTTAAAATTTTAAGAATTGCCGTTAGTTCACCGTTAACTTACTCATTGATTTCAATAAAAAAAGGTCTTAGGTTCGAACCTCATCCCAATCAAAGTTGGCATAATTAGTACTCTATTTTACTCTTATTAAATTATATAAATAATAATTTACTAGTTACAACGAAAAATAATACATATGCATTTCTTTAATTTAGAATTATGTGTCCACAATGTCTTTATTCAAAAAACATTATTCATTATCAATAAACTAAATAAGAGAAATAATTTTATTAGTTATATTGTCTTTATTTTTCTTCAATATAAAAATTCTTTATATTCAAATTTATTAATTGATTATATTCGCTACATTATCTTTACAATGTCTTTATTCAGTGAAAAAAATTATTAATTATCAATGAATTAATTAAAAGAAATATTTTCATTAGTTATATTGTCTTTATTTTTCTCAAATGTAAAAATTTTTACATTCAAATTCATCAATTGATTATATTCACTACATTATCTATTATCTTTTTTTGTGCACTATTTTTCTAATTAAATATCAAAGTTATAATACAAAATAATGCTATATATTTATTTACCAAAAATTTTATTAATACCATGAAAAAATTAAAAAAATATAATTAATAAAGCCAACCATATTAACTACTTGAGAGATTTTGTGACAAAGAGAGTATTCAAATCACACAACAAATTGAAGTGAGAACTACTTCGCAATGTCCTTGTTTGACAATCACAGTTAGCGATTAGCGTTAGCGGATTATACTAGCGGATTTTACCAGCGAATTTATTTAATTATTAACATTGGGTAGAAAAATGACCGCCAAATTATTAAATCAAATGAATGGTTCATATTGTTCAGGTTTTAATTTTTTTCTTTTAAGATTTTATAATTTATCCTTAATTATATGATTATCCATTTAACTTTTCCGTTAATTCACCGTTAGTCTAATTCTAATATTAAAGTCTAATATAGAATTATAACTACACCATTAATCTAATTCTAATATTAAAGTCTTAATATAACTTAACCACAAATCATAATGTCGGAATCTCCTCAAACAATATTAGTATATATTTAATATTTTATGCCCTAATTTTTATTTGTTTTCCTTTATGTCCCGTATTTGGTTTCAACCATACCTATACAATTATTTTATTGACAATTATAATCAATCTTGACTATATTATCTTGCATTTGTAAACTTAGAATTACCTATTTAACCCGCACGGGCTTAGCTCAATGGTTTAGTGGGTAGTATTTGGGAGAAGAGACCAAGGTTTGAACCTCGGCAGCGGCAGTGCGGGAATTATGTCCAAAGTGGGCAGATTCCTTGTGCGTATCAGCATTTGGCCCTGTCTGCTGAACCATTGAGTCACTGTGATTTACAACTTCCCACAATGCTCTGTTGGGTCGGAGTGTGGGGGGCCCTTGGGGTTGGGGACTCAACCTTTGGGAGAAGAATTACCTATTTAAATACGCAAATTCAACCTTCAATTATCTATGCATGAACAATTTCAATATAATCCTGCCTTAATATACTTTAAAGTACTTATTTAAAAAAAAAAGAAAAAAAAAAAGCTAGTATAACTTATAAGAACGGAGGAGGTTCTGATTCTAAAGCAATAATGAATTAGAGAAAATTACAGTTTTGGTCCTGTGACTATTGTGGTCTTGTTAATTTGAGTACATGACTTTAAAAACTAACAATTTAGTCCCGTAACTATGCAATTTTTAACACATTTGGTCCTTCCGGCTAAATCGCCGGCCAAATGTTGCCGGAAAAAGATAATTCCTTTAAAATAGTTTATTTATTGGGGTAAAATGGTCATTGTAAGCTAAAAAAAAAGGGGGAGATTTGTTCTTGTTTTCTGCTTCTCTCCTCGTCATTGCATCATGTTTTACGCGAAGAAAGAAGAGGAGGAAGAAATCTGGGAAAAAAATTCTTTATTTTCTTCATCTTCTACTCTTTTCTTTGCTCTATTTGTTGAAAAAAAAAAATGCTTGGATGATTTGCAAGGGTCCAACCATTTTGATTCCTGGGATTTTACTTTTGATCCCTGTGGCTTCGCCGGAGATTTTTGCGATGGGGATAATGTGGTCACATTAAATCTCAGGGATGGGTCGCCCGATTGGGAAACTTTTTGGGCTGACAGAGTTTAGCGTTGTTCCGGGGAGAATAACCGGTGCATTGCCGGAAAGCTTGTCGGAGTTGCAGAACCTCATGTTTCTTGGAATCAGCCTGAACTTTAATTTCTCTCTGGCGGGATTCCGTCGCGGAAATCCTTTCTGGCATCTCCCGGCCTCCCTCTGCCGCCGCTACCGCTGCGCAAGAAGAATTACTGCAACGACTCTTCGCTCTCTGCTTCTTTGCTGCCCATACTTAGCGCTATGAGACCCATTATTTGAGCTTTGCCCGCAGCTTTGGATTATACAAGTTAATTGGGTAATTAATTAAACTTGGGATACGAGATTTATAGGTTTGGATTAATGAAACGGAAATGGAAAAATGGAATGCAATGTGAACTAAAGGAGCAATATAAGATGAAGAAGAAGGAAATGAAGAACCATTCTGGTATTCCATTCACAGACCCATGTCTCCAAGATCTGCAGACCAGGAGAAGAAAACCAAGAAGAAGGATGAAGAAGGAAATGACCTATTTGCCCCCGAATTAAAAAATATTAAAATGGATTAAAAATATTCCGACGACATTTAGCCGGCAATTTGGTCGGGAGGACCAAATGTGTTAAAAATTGCATAGTTACAGGACTAAATTGTTAGTTTTTAAAGTCAAGTACTCAAATTAACAAGACCACAATAGTTACAGGACCAAAAGTGTAATTTTCTCTAATGAATTATTTGAACCATAAATTCCAAGAGTCAATTAGAATGCCCCCAAGCTAAAGGACCATAAACCCAAAAAATAGTGGTTCCCCCAGAAAATAGTGGTTCTATTTATAGTGGAAAATGTAACTACTATCCCTCAACAAACTCCCTTTTATATTTATCTAATTAATTAAGAAAATGAATTTGTCCAAAATTAAGTCTAGGTTCAGGATACTATCATCTAATTCAAATTCAATTTAAATTATAATTATCAAATTCAAATATAATAAAATTATATTATTATTTTTATTTATTATGGAGGGGGGAAACCCAAAGCTACAACCAGAGTTAGTTTATGTTACAGAAATAGCGCCAAAGAGGAATTCCAGCAATGTCATCTTCTATAATGCCCAATATTATCTCAGGAGGGTTTTCCAAAATATGCATGCCCTTTGGGAAATTATGAGCAAACTTGGCTAATCCATCAGCTGCCTGGTTTTGTTCTCGAACAATAGCAGTCAGTTCCCAAGCTTCGAATGATCGCAGTTCCTTCTTGCATCCTTCAAGTATGTTGTGTGCTACCGTCGAAGGCCTCCTGGAGCTGTTCATGTAATTTACCACAAGGGCCGAGTCAGATTCGAATAAAGCCTTTCTGTAGCCCATTTTAATGGCAAGCTGGATGCCCTTTAGTAGTGCCCATGCTTCCGCTTCAAACGGGGTACAATTGCCCATGTTGAACACAAAACCTTGTTTCCAATCACCCTTGGAATTACGGATGATGCCACCGCAGAACGCATTGCTTGCCGTAATGTCTACTGATCCGTCTACATTGATCTTGACAAAATCTTCCTTCGACTTTGTCCATGAGATTAAATTCCATGTATTTAAGTTTCCGTTCGGGAGATGGCCCAATGCTCTGTCAAAGGCTCTGGATGTCTCCTTGGTTTGCGCCTTTATCCATGAGACCTTGTACTGCAATGGTTTGGTTATACCGCTAAAAATCCTTTCGTTTCTCCACTTCCAGATCCACCACAAGGTTGTGGCAAACATGGAGCTGTTGCTGTTAGGCTCTTTTCCTTTGCTTCTGTCCATAATGCCTTCTTCAAACCATTTTTGGAATGTAAGACTCTTCGTTTTATCGTAGAAAGAACGGGATACTGCTTTTAAGACTTCTGATGCAGCTGGGCAAGTCCGGAGCACATGTTCAGTGTCCTCAACCTGGTTTATGCAAAGTCCGCATTTGTCACAATCAGTCAGACCTCGTTTAGCTCTATTACTATTGCACAAGATCCTTCCATGTTTTGTGAGCCAAAGGAATGTGCGAATGCGGTTGGGAATTTTTAATTTCTAGATGCCGTTCCATTTTGATGCCTCCACTGGTGCTGATTCTCCAATGGCAATGTCGTAAGCAGAGGCTACGGAAAAATCTCCACTGGCTTCAAGTCTCCAGGAAATGCTATCCTCATCTTCAGTCTCCTCATGGATGTAGAAGAGGGCTAATTTGTTCAGCGTGCTTGCAGGCAAAAGATGGCTTAGCTCATTCCATTTCCAACCAGAATTCGGTCTCCAGTAGCTAGATACCAACCGGCTTAGGTTGGCAGGGGGTATTGCTATTAAAGCATACTCTGAGAGGGGGGCTTCCTCAGTCCAAACATCCTGCCAAAAACGCGTATTCTGGCCATTACCAACATGTCTTCTGATTCCTTTTACCAATAAGGGGACAGATCTTAAGATACCCTTCATTGCGTTGGACATGTTGCTTTTAGCTTGCCACTGACTACAATCTGTCATTGAAAGCTGATACTTCGCCTTAAAAATTTTGATCCATAGACTATCTTCGCCATTTAAAATCCTCCAACCAAGCTTAGCCATGAAAGCGTTATTCATTTGCTCCAATTTTCGAATGCCCAAACCACCATGCTGCTTGCTTCTAGTAATCGTATCCCACTTGACAAGGTGAATTTTTCTGCCTCCCTGATCACTGCCCCAGAGGAAATTCTGAATGGTTTTCTCAATGTTCAAAATTATTCCAATAGGTAGAAGTGTGGTCTGCATTGTGTAATACGGGATTGACATTAATACCGATTGAGCCAGTGCGTGTCTTCCTGCTAGCGAGAGAGATTTGGCTTTCCATCCGGTTAATTTCGAATGGATCCTATTGATAATACCCGTAAAGGATTCTTGCTTGAGCCCCCCGTGGATTGATTGAATGCCTAGATACTTTCCCAAGTCGTTGACTTGAGGGATGCCAATGGTTTCCACAATGCTTTTCTGAGTTTCCGGGTTGGTGTTTTTGGAGAAGAAAATTGAGGACTTCTGGAAGTTGACTTTCTGCCCCGATATTGTGCAAAATAAGTCCAGGCATCTCTTCATCTCAAGCGCTTGCTCGATTGTCGCCTCGCCAAACAGGGTCATATCATCTGCAAACAAGAGATGAGAAACATAAGGGCCTAGTCTTGATAATTTGATTCCTTTCCACTTACCTCGATTAACAGAGTCAACAATTATATGGCTAAGTCTTTCAATACAAAGTACAAAAAGTAAGGGGGATAAGGGGTCTCCCTGTCTGATTCCTCTTCCCGGTTTAATCTATTCTGTTTGTTGTCCATCCCAAAGTACTGCCAGCCCAGGCGAGGAGATGCAATGCATAATATTTCTGATCCATGTTTGATTAAACCCAATATCGGCTATAGTGTTTTCGATTAGATTCCATGAAAGCCTATAGTAGGCTTTCTCTAAATCTATTTTCATCACCATCCAGCCAGTTTTGCCTTTCTTGACCTTCATTGAGTTTAATACTTCCTGGAAGACTAAGATGTTGTCCGTAATCTGTCTACCCGGGACAAAGCTGGCTTGATAAGGCCCAATCAGCTTACTTAGGATGGTTTGCAATCTTAGAACCATCATTTTCGTTATGAGCTTGTATGTTACATTGCAAAGTCCTATTGGTCGGAACTGCTTGACCGATTCCGGACTGTCAACTTTGGGTATCAATGCTATCAAAGTATCATTACACCCTTGATACAATCTGCCTTGTTCGAAGAAATCTTTCGTGAACTTGATCAAGGTATCCCCCACAGTGCTCCAGGTTTTCTGATAAAATCCTGCTGTAAAGCCATCCGGTCCTGGTGACTTACAAGGTGCCATTTCAAACAATGCATGTTTGACTTCCTCTGAATTGAATGCCTTATTAATCTCTGATCACTCCTCACTAGAAATCCTAGGGAATACACCTTGAAGAAGGGACTGATTTGAGTCAGTTTGGTCATCCAAAAATAAGTTCTTAAAATAGCTTCTGACATGTTCCTTAATTTGGGACTCATTAGAAAGCAGTTGGCCACTATCATCTTCCAGTACTGAGATTTTAGCATTCTTATTTTTAACCGATGTTGCGACATGGTAAAATCTCGTATTGTGATCTCCCGACACTATCCAATCTTCCTTGGACCTTTGGAACCAAAGCAGCTCCTCCTGATAGAATGTTTCGTCCAACTCCAGTCGTAGTTTCCTTTCTAATTTCAAAAGGTCCGGCCTTGGTTGGTATGCCATATTACGTTGGATGCCGCTGAGTCTTGCTAGTAACCTTCCCTTCCTATGAAAAATATTGCCAAAAGTACTAGTGTTCCAGTTTATGAGAGCTTCTGATATCTTCTTCAAATTAGTGATAATGTCTGAATTTCTATCCCATTTCCCATTGATCAAAACCTGAAATGTAGCGTGAGTAGACCATGCCATATTAAATCTAAAACTCCTTATCTTATTGTCCGTACGACATCTGTTGGTGTCTATTTGCAGTGGGCAGTGATCCGAGTTTAACATTGGAAGATGCGTTAGTGCAGCGTCTGGGAACCTGAGCTTCCATTCTAAGCTTCCTAAGGCTCTATCGAGTCGAGCTCCTTTGAAAGTTGCTGTGTTAATTCCCCTCATCCATGTAAATTTGGGACCTTCGTACCCCAGGTCCACTAGTCCCTCTCTGAAAATCCAGTTCTTAAACTCCGTACATCTTGTTGTTGCGAAATTTTCTGGATTGCTCACTTCTTCACTTCCTGTTACCGCATTGAAATCCCCCACTGTGAGCCAGGGTATTTGTGGGTAGAGACTCTGATATGACAGACCCGTAAATAACTTCCTTCTCAAGTTGTGACATGGACTACCGTAGACTATAGACAGCAACCAAGATCCCATCTCCCTGTCGTTAACCTGCACAGAGATGTACTGAGGATTAGTGTCAATGATCTCAATATTTATGGTTTCTTTCCAAAGGATCCATATGCCTCCGGAGAAGCCCACCGCCTCAACACGAATCCATTCGTCAAATCCAAAGCTATTGCAAATTATGTTAGCCTGGTTGCCCTAGACCTTGGGTTCTAACAAACACAACAAACAAGGATTATACTTTCCGACAAAATTGTTTCAAGGTGCGCTTAAACGAAACCGAAGCCACACCTTGACAATTCCAAACAATAAATAACATTATGAAAGAATGGAGAAAACCAGCGCTTAGGAGCGCATGTGGCTAAGAGCCACCGGACTCTCTGTAATCAGTCTATCCTCATGACTCTGCATCTCCCTATCCGGCGGGTCGTTCAGATCAGGAGGGACGTGAGCAATATCTGGGGGGTCATCCATATGAGCATCATCTAATCCGGCCATATATGAAGACTCTGCATGGTCCTCAGAATGGTGCACCAATGTGTTGGTTATACTCCTGCCTTTGTTCGTCCCTCTCATCACTATGTGTTCAGTTTCCGCAGCACCCCGGTTGGGTATGTGCACTCGTTCCTGCCTTATTCTTGTTCCTCCCCGTGCTACTGCAATGGGTTGTCTTGGAAGGTCAGCCTGTTTTCCACTACCTTGCCTATCATTCATCCCCCTCCTCTGTTCGTTCTGTACCGACGTATTACTTGAATTAGTTCTAATTCGAGGTAAGACCGACACATTTTGATGCATCACCTCTATTCTCTCTTGTCTTACTTGATCTTGGCCTATCCCAGTGTCCTCCATCCCATCTAATGAGGCAAACCGGGACTGCTCTCCAAAGCCTTGAGCTTCTGTTTGACTCGGTTTAGGGGAAACCTGCATTCTGCCTTCTTGAGCTCCAGCCATCGGTCTGGGATCTCTTCTTGGATATCTCCTCTCTTTGCGCGTGACTAACATCCAAGTGCCATACTTTTCTTTCGGCACATGACTAGCCTTGGCTTGAACCCTTGCCGGAGCCATGCTCCCCACAGTGGTCTCCTCGGAGTTTTGATTTTCCGTACCGCACTGTTTCGCCCGGTGTCCAAAGCACCCACAACTGAAGCAGATTAAATGAATCCCCTCGTATTCTATAGTCCATTCCGTGAAATTCAGAACAAATTTCGAGAGTAATGGCTTGGATATATCGATTTCTACACAGACCCTAGCAAATTTACATTTGGATGCAAGGCTGGTAGCAGTATCAATTTTTATTGGCCGGCCGACAGTTCTTCCGATCTTCTTGAGGAACTCATCATCGAAGTATTCGATGGGTATATCCGGGAATCGCACCCACGCTAGAATTTTCTTGTTCTTGTTGCTATAAGGGTTGAAATTAGGTTCCCATTCTTGGATTACCACATAGTGATCTAAGATCGTCCAGGGTCCTTCATAATTTGCGCGTTCATAGTCGCTCAACGATTCGAATTTTGCAATGAAATAGTCTTGGCTCAGCGCGATTAGGTCGAAATGTGCCTCCGTTCTCCACATTTTCTGCAATCTCTGAAGAAGATATGAGTAGCTGACAGTCCTGCCCAGAACTTTGAGAATAAGGGATCGGCTCCAAGGTCGCCAGAGTCTTTCCTTTTCTTCTTTGGTGACTCGGATTATAGGGTACTCCGAGACGAAACCATCTTCTTCCATGTCATCATCAGATACTATCTCTGTTTGATTTTGGGGGTTTGCCTCCTTACGAGTCCCAGCAATTTTCGGAGTCGCATCTGGCGTCGTCCATTGGTCCGGCGACATCAACTCTTCGCCCACATGGGTTTCTTGCACAACCTTCGCGAACGATCGTGATAGGGGGTTTTCCAGTTGCCCTCGCGTTCTTTTCGTTTTCTTGGTGCTTCTTTCCAGCAAGTCTTGGTCCTCCGGTGACCGATGGGTCGCCGCCGGTGAGTACAGGTCAAAGAGAAATCCGGTCGTACCCTCCATTATTGTCCAAATTACTTACGGACTTTTTTTAATAAAATTATATTTAAATTCAATTATAATTATAATTAAATTCAAATTGAATTGGACTTGGACCAATTAATTAATCAATTCAATAGCCCAAATCAAATTTACTTGTACTAATTAAATTAAATTAATTATCCTGGCCATGTCAATGAATTGAATTGGCCCAATAATCAATCTCAAAATTAAGCCCAACAATAATTTTATCAGCCTATTTGTCGGGTTCAAATTTTCTGTGTCTACAGTAATCACCAAACTATATGATCATGACCACTTTCACGATCCAAGTTGGGGTGTGGGGGGCCTTTAGGGTTGGGGTTCAGCCTTTTGGAAGAATGACCACTTTCACGGTCCAGGTTGATGTACCTTTGAGAACGAGTAGATCGTGAAGAAGATGCGCTCATTTTTATCAATATTTGACTTGCGTGTTCAACCAAATAGTTTCCAATATCCCAATTATCATCATAGGAATGTTCATAACCACTAGACATTTTGAATTGGGAGAGATTGAGAGGAAGTGCAATTTTAAAATAATATATCAAAAGAGTGAATTGTATAAAAAAATGAATAAAAATGGTGGAGCCATTGTACTGTGTGTATTTATTTATTTATTTTTATTTAAAATAAAACAGAGGGTGGGGAATAGGTTGTCCCCTACCCTTTACCCGCCTCACGTGGTTCGTGAGTAACACATGCCAAGTGATTGACGTGTGTCGCTCACGCGTCACGCATCCAAAGAAACAATCTCTGGGAATGTTCGTCTCTCCATCTTCTCATAATACCCAAAATCGTCCTCGACTATAGTGATTTTTCTCAATTTCGTCCTAAACGACTTTGGTGACCTAATATCGTCCCAGACTTTTGTGTTTCGCTCAATTTAGTCCCAGACTTTTGTATTTTTGCTCAATTTAGTCCCTCATTTGTTATTCTGTCAATTTGGTGTTAAATAAATAGACAATTCAGTAATTTTAATATTGGCATCTCTTTACTCATAGACATGTGAACTGTGAAATCCTTTTTTTTTATTTATTTTTTTATTTATTTTTTTTATGAATTACTCCCAGAATTACTCCCAGAATTACTCCTAAAACTGCGAATATAAAATTTGATTTGCAGGTCCGGGAGTAATTCTGGGTGTAATTCGTACAAGAAAAAAGAATTTCGCACTTCACAAGTTGAAAGTAATGAGAGATCAATATTGACATTACTGAATTGTCCCTTTATTTAACACTAATTTGATGGAATAACAAATGGAGGACTAAATTGAGCAAAACACAAAATTCTAGGACGATATTAGGTCACCAAAGTCGTTTAGGACGAAATTGAGAAAAACCACTATAGTTGAGGACGATTTTGGGTATTTAACTCTTTTCTCCACCAACCTTTCTTTCCTTTCTTTCTCCCCTTATTTTTAGTCATTGGAGATGCCCTTATGTAGTTTAAATTAGGTCTATTCATACTCAAATTTAGAAAACATCTTATAGTCGAACATAAATTTCTTTTAAATATAAGGAAAAATTAGTTTCAGGACTTCTCATAGAAATTCTCATATTTATACATGTTAATTACAAGAATATTTATGCAATAGTTTAAATTTGTTTGCTACTTGTAAGTTTGTAGCGTGTATTAATTTTACTTTTTTAAAATTATAAATTTCTAGTTTATAAAGTATATTTGTTTTTAGATGATGAGAAAAAATTTATAGTCGCAACTCGAGAGTGTGCACTGAAAAAATTGCAAGAGTATAAATAATATACAATTTATAAATTATATAATTATGTAATAAAATTAAAATGAGTTAATTCCGCCGAGCTCCCTTGTCTTTGGTGGCAATTTCAAATTTAATCCCAGACTATCGTTTATGTCCTTTTACATCCTAGACTATTGTTTTTTGGACACTTTTAGTCATTCTCATGATTTTTTTTTTAATTTTTAGTAAGGGTTTTTTTGTCTCTTCACATTTTTCATTTGTTATTTTTCCGTTTTCAACCAGTTTAATTGGTTTAGGACTTTACTAAAACTTGGTTGAAAAATACGGTTACTATAAATCAAAGGTTACCTAAAGTTCTAAACCAATTAAACTGGTTGAAACCGAAAAAATAACGAAAGAAAAATATGAAAAGACAAAAATGTCCTTACTAAAAATAGAAAAAATCATGAGAAGGACTAAAAGTGTCTAAAAAACAATAGTCTGTGATGTAAAATGACAAAAACGATAATCTGAGACTAAATTTGAAATTGTCACCAAAGACAAGGGACCTCCGGTGGAAGTAACTCAATTCAAATTTTATAATTATAATTAAATTTTAAATTAATGCGGATGCGGCTAGCCCAACAATTCTAGTGTAGATTTGTTCAACACAACCCATAATATGGGCATATTATGTTGTAGACCGGGGTCCACCTTGCAAGGTGGACCTGGATCCAAAACAACGTCATTTTGCTTCAAAACGACGTCGTCTGAATTTTAAAAAAAAATTATTTCCTTCATTATCGTTAACTTACCGTTTGTCTTCAGAATTCGTTTCTTTATATTCACAATTTTTGAACTTTGTATTCACAATTTTAGAACTCTAAATTCGCAATTTTTGAACCTATATTCACAATTTTGAATTCTATATTTAAACTTACAAAACTCTATATTCATAATTACAAAACTCTATATTCACAATTTTATAATTCTATATTCACAATTACAGAACTCTATATTCAACAGTATAATACAATTTTTGAATCTATATTCACAAATTTTGAACTCTATATTCATAATTTTTGAACTCTATATTCACAAAAAAGAAAAAAATATCACTGGCCAAAGAAACAGTGTCACTAACAACACCGTTATTCTAGACATGTGGACCTAAGTCCACCTTGCAAGATATACCTGCTCCATGACATAACAATTGCACATATTAGTGGAACTCTAGTAAATTTGGGCCAAACTAACACATGACTCACTTGATATTATTATCTTTCATGACTCACAGCATTTACATTTCATAATCAACATTTATCAATATTATTATTAGGTAATAATTCAATCCATTGAATCCTTAGCTTTTATTTATTTATTATTTTTTCTTCTTCTCCCAATGCATTGTGCGCCCTAGTGAACCAATATAATTTGGCCCGTAGTCCTATCAAGTGGTACAAGGTTCTGTTAATTTTAAAAAGAGTTTGGCCCTGTTTGGTAAATGGTTGTTAGCTGTTTAGGTTAATTAGAGGGTATAACTAATTGATAACATTAGTTAATTGTAGAAATGTGTAAATTAACTGTTAACTGATAGCTGTTTGGAATAATTTTTTTCTCAAAAAGTAATTGAAAAAGTTGCTTTGAGCAGCCTTTTGAAGTTACAAAAAACTAATTAACCAAACACTTACATTGATTTTTAAACCAAATTAAACAATTAACAGTGATCAAATAAGTTAAAATTGACTTATAGGCTAACTATTTTACCAAACACGGCGTTTAACTACATTAACAGCCCTCTTATAAAGGAAAATGGTTAGCAAAAACTCTTAAACAAATGCACAATGTTTTAGAAATTCTGGATATGTATGCGCTTTCCTTGTAAATATCAGCTATTGATTTACAGTACTAATCATCACATTGTCACCTGGTGGCGCCCCCGTGCCGGTTGCCTGCCTGCGAACAAACTGTCCCTTCACCCGTGGCCGCTGCTCTGCAAGTTTTTTCCTGCTCTCGTATCTTACCTATCACCACATCCAAAAATCAACAACAAAAAAAAATATCAATCTTTAGCCCATAAAAGTTTGTTTTTGTTAGGATCAAGTACTTACATGTACCCTAAAAGTTATAGTTCATAACGAATGCGATTTTTCCCTGACCTTTATCGACCTCTGTCTAGCAATCTCCTAGCTAGTCACATAGTGTTGGACTTGGCTTTTATCGGCCTCCGCCCAACAGTTTCCCCTTCCCAGTATGAATCCAATACTACCTGTCAGAATCAAGCGCTTACAACTTCTAAAGGCTATAGTGCACAACCAAAACAGGTAATTTCTTATCCTGTCATCACATTTTTTAGAGTCTGAACTTAACCTTTTATCAACTTCCGCCCAACAATCCCTTAACTACATAATGCTGGACTTGGCCTTTACAGGCCTCCGCCCAACTGTTTTCACTGCATGCATTTATTATCAGAATCATCATATGAATGATAATAATGTGAAACTGTGAAAGAAAGAAACATGAAAGTTGAAACACTAGTTTAATTACCTTCTTCTCGTAACATCTGTCTTTCCTCTTCAAGCGGAATTTGGTGAGAGCTGCTTCTCTTTGAGATGATCGATGAGAGTTTCCATCTTGACCGGGGGAAACTTCTTCCTTCCTACACTCAGCTGTGGAAGGATGAACTGGATTTGGCTCAAGGGGAGGAGAATCTACATTGCCAGAACCAGGAGGGGAATCACTTGGAGATATCACAGGGCTGCTTACACCCTCAAACCTCACACCTCTCTCAGCAATAGGGATGGTTAATCCTTGGTGCTTCTGAGTGCCCTTGTTAACATATCTGCACATGCATATTCCTCATAATTACGCAATTTCGATAATACTGCAAACGGTTTTTGTTGGGTAGAGGCCGATAAGGGCAAGTCCAACACCATGTGTGGCTAGGAGGTTATTGAGCAGAGGCTGGTAAAGGGTCAAGTTCAGCACCTGCCCTCTCAAAAATGTGATAGTTGAAGGAAATAAAGTTACGCCTTTACAATTAGTTATAGTTTTTGGTATAGTGGTAAACGCTTAATCCTAATAAGCGGTATCAGAGCCAGGTTAGGGTTCACTGTCGGCTAAAACTTTTAGTTAAGACAAGACGGAGCAAACTTTCAATTTGGCAAGTACAGAAAACTCACGGTGTAAAGGCTGATCCATCTGAGTGGTTTAATCTATGCTTGTCTACAAATTGATTCAGCATGGAACTAGGATGTGTTCTTGTCAAGGAAAGATCCAATTCGGGTGCAGCAGAATCAACCTTGTTGGGACTAGTATTTGAACTTGGATTTATGTGATTGCAATTGAGGTAGTCATCAAATGCTCCAATTAAATCAATTCCCTGTTCGCAAGACTTTATATCTTCATCAGAGGCTTGATCAACTATAGGAAGAGATCTGTCCCAATTTGGCTGTAAAAGATCCTGGATTTGTTCTGTGATTTCTCCTTCAGTGTCTATATCTGGCTTTGAACAAGAGCTCTGCACATGTCACACAATCTCAATCATTTCATGTAGAAGAATTGAATTGAAGCCAAAGATATATATACATATATATAGGCTTGTGTTCAATCATACTTTAGGTGAGAACTTGTGAACTATTGCATAAATGCACATAATCTAATACTTCAGGTGCACAATGCACAGTATCTACCCTATAGTAGATTGCGAGCATTTATGTAGTGAATTGCGCGCATTCATGAGGCTCGTAGTTTCTCACCTAAGGCAGGTTCTCATTTGATGTTGAATATATATATATATATATGTGTGTGTGTGTGTGTGTAATGGGTCAAATCCAACAGTTGGTCACCTGTCTCTAGAAAATGTGATGACGGTATATAAGAAAATAAAGTTGTGTTTTCGCTATGAGATATAACTTTTAGTATAGTGAAGGGTCAAATTCAGTCATTGGTGGCTAGGGGAAAGTTAGCACCCTGTCTCTAGAAAATGTGATGACAGTATATAAGAAAATAAAATTGTGCCTTTGCTATGAGCTATAACTTTTAGCATAGTGATAAGGATCTTAAAAAGTAATATTAGAGCCAAGTCATGGTTCTCTAGGAGGATAAAGATATAGTAGTAAGCGCTTAATCCTAAACATATGTTACCTGATCTTCACTTCCTTTCTCCCTGCATTCCCCATTAGAAATGTCATTATTTTCAGCCATGGCTCCACTGCTCGACTGAGACAACAACACGAATTCCACCATATTATGATCAGTTAGGAGAAGTGGAGATGTATGTATATATAGGATTTGAATGTATACTCACTGCTTGTCTTCTCCAGACATGCTGCCACAGGTTTGTTAGTTCATTCTTCCTAATCGGCTTGACCAGAAAATCAGTTGCTCCTCTCAACATGCATCCATAAGCTGTACTAACCGAATCCTGGGAACACATCACTGGACAACGAGGTTGTCACCAGCATTAAGGTATGAATGAGACTAAAAGATAATGTTAGTAAATCACCAATCCTAATTAAGTTGGGGTGTGGGCGTACTTATTACAGGGATGTTTTTGCACACTTCATGTTCCATGATTAAGGTGAGAAGGGCATATCCTGAGATTGATGGCAGATCAACTTCTGCCAAAATCAGGTCCACATTATGGGGCTTTTTATTCAGCACCTCCCATGCCTTCAATCCATCAGAAACTGCAGCAACTGCATGCCAAAATACATACAAATGATTAACATCTCTTTAGCTCTGTAAAAATGTCTTCTTCTCTTTCATCTATCAATTATTTCAACCATAGGTAAAAAAACAAAACTGATGGTTTTACGACCACCGGAGTAGTCAGTCAACGGGCCAACATAACCATTCAATGTATCAATTAATATAACACAATCGATTGATTACATACATGAACATCCTTAACAGAACGTTTGGTTGGAAGGAAGGAATTAAGGAGAAAAGAAATTGTAATTCAGTGAAAAAAGAATAAGATCATTAAGATGGGAATAAGGTAGGAATTCAAATTATATTGTTTGGGACAAGAATACGATTACTGAGAATTAAAAGAAATAAATAATATAAAGACTAAAATGTCATTGTGTTATAATATTAATAATAATCAAAAGTGATGTTGTAATTTTCTTCTTTTTTAGCTTTTCATCCACCGTGAATTGAAATTCATGAGGAGAGTCATATGGATATCAATTCCACAAAAGAAATAACCTGCAATTACGTGAAATTATAATTTTCTCCAACCAAATAATATAATTGTGCTCCATAAAAAATTAAGCTGTAATTAAATTATAATTACAGCCTACGAAAGAGGCCATAATAAGCTCACACCAAGTCACCAATTCTTCCAAAGAATTAAATTCACTTTGGTCCCAGTACAGTGTCCCACAAGTATGTAATTTTAGATCTTATCCACAACTTTCAACTTGGATAGATATATGTGGTCCATGGAGTTTGAAAAATAACATATATTCAATTTCAATCCTGTCGTTAGCTATGTTGAGCATATTGTATAACATAAGCATAAATGTGCAATCCAACTATCAGCTTAGACTTTTAGTTGAGATGCTTCAATTTAGTATCAGAGTCATGCCAAATGTCAATTCAAATCTCCCTGTCACCCGATAAAAAAAAAAGACTTAAGGTCTATGTGTTGCTTGAAGCCCATCAAAAGTAATCAGCTCGCACACGTGAGGGACGTGTTAGCATGTAATATAACATAAACACAAATGTGCAATCCAAGTATCAGCGGAACACACACTTCAATTAGCTACAAGATTCACAATGCAATATCAACTCTGGACTAATTCCATTCAACATAGAAAAAAATTAAGAAAAGAGGAAGGTATAATAGACCAACCTTTGTAACCGCATTTCCTTAGAAGTGCACTAATGATGTGGCGAGTAGAATCGTCAGCTTCCACCAGCAAAACCCTCACCGCCATCTTCGCCACAAACCTCTCCCACCTGAACACCGCCGCAGAGCCACCACTTTCGTCGTTCAACTCCACTCCGGCGCCACCTTCACTGCCCACTTCCCCCATTCCCTCAACAAATTAAACCTAGTACTTGTCGAAGAATATGTTCTCTCTCGCTCGCCAAGAAAAAGAAATGGCGGACTAGAGTTCAAAGTGTGTGATTTTGTGTCTTTATTCTCAATTCCTCCATTTAATTAGCACCACTAAACTTAAACCCCATTTTTCCCACCTCAAGAAAATATCTCCAAAATGAGAGAGACCCATTGGGCAGCCACCATCTAATGGGCGCCAATCAACCACCTTTTTCACCGTCTCCAATCTAATGGCTCCAAATCATTTCTGCTAATAAAATCTCACATTAGATACTTGTATAAAAGTAAGAGAGATATACAAAATATCTGAAAGTGTCATGTGGGTGGCCCAAATTGGCCACGTCGAATTGTTCCTTGCTCTCTATATAATCAAAAGTTATGAGTCATTGGCCATTTTTTTCCCTTCTGGTAGGTGGCCAGAATTAAGACAGGTAAAAAGTATTGTCAAACCAGCAACATATAACATCCACTCAAACACCCAAGTGGACAAGTGGACAACTTCACCTTTTTTTTTTTTTTTTTTTTTTTTTTGAGTTATACTATGCATATATACTCTCAAATTTTATTCACTGACATAAGGATCAATGATTGATTATTTTCATTGGGTCTAAAGAAAAGTGTTTACATCGAGAACTTGTGAGAGTAAAACTTGATAGTACAAAATGGGAGTACACACACACACACACACACACACACACACACACACACACACACACATATATATATATATATATATATATATATATATAGGGAAGGGTTCAGGTGCGGGTATAGCTTCCCGTGCGGTTGTGCGGTTAAATCTGAGCAGTTGATCAAATTTAGATCAACGACTCAAATCAATGAAAATTAAAAAAAAAAAAAAAAACGCTTGCCAAAGCCCAGTGTGCGAATACCAGGAAGGCGAGGAGGAGACTCATTCAACTCATCAACTCTATACTTTGAATTTGGATTTTTCCTTTTATCTTGCTTAGGAGTAGCGCAGCTTTGCTGGAGGGTTTTGCCAAAGCCCAGGGCAAGTCGGAGGCTTGGTGCACCTTAAGTGTTAGATCTTAATCACAAACTCACGCACTTTAAGTACAAAACCCACACACATTAAGCACAACCTCACGCACATTAAGTACAAAACCCACGCACTTTAAATATTAACTCACAGACTTTAAGTTTCAACAACCAAGTACAAAACTCACGCACATTAAGTACAAAATCCACGCACATTAAGCACAAACATCACGCACATTAAGCACAAAACTCACGCACTTTATGTATTCACTCACAGACTTTAACTTTTAACAACTATTCACGTTAAGCACATCCCACGCACATTAAGCTCAAAACACACGCACATTAAGCACAAAACTCACGCACATTAAGCACAAAACTCACGCACATTAATCACAGATCCGCTCACCTTAATTTTGACCTAGATGCAAAAATTACAAAATTGCCACCGCGTTTTTTTTTAAAATTTTGATAATCCTGGACGTTGATTAAAGCGAGATGGATGGCTCAGATTAAACTGCACAACCGCACGTGAAGCCCTCACCCGCACGAGAACCTATATATATATATCTATAGGATGACAAAGAAAACCCCACAATCCTTGTGTAAGTAAAGATTTTTGTGATCTTGTAATTATAAGTGTGGATCTCTTGAAATCATGATTGGGGTTACCCTAACTTCTGTGCCTTTTTGAGTTGGAGTTTACCCTAAAAATCCATGTCTTTGCTTTATCTTCTCACCCTCCTATTTTTTTTTTTCGTTGTATTATTCAAGAGCTAAGTAGAATGAAATTTTAGAAAATAAACTATAAAATTATTTTAAAAAATCTCACTTTTTTTCAGAATTAAATTAGGTAAGTGTGTTTAAATATTATTTTGAGTACGAGAATAACTACTATTATGCGCTGCTAGATTAGTGTTGGGTTTATCCCCTCCATTTTGATTCAAAAATATATATTATAATGATTGTTAGTTTAATTAAATATTATAATTGCCAAGCACCTTGTGCTCAGATAGCAGGTAGTGACCTCTTCTATATGGGAGGTCATGAGATCGAGTCTCAATGGAGGTGTTGTTGACTGTGTGCGTGCTTCATTTGGTTGAGAAAGTAGTCAGTAGCATTCAGAAAATTTAAATTATAATTTTTAGAATTCTTTAAAATTTTAATTTTATTACATATTTTTATAATTATTAAATTATATATTATTTGTACTAGGGGTGTAAATGAGCCGAGCCGCTTGCGAGCGGCTTGGTCAAAGCTCGACCCGAGCTCGGTCAAAATCGAGATCAAGCCGAGCTCGAACGGCTCTTTTAGTAATCGAGCTCGAGCCGAGCCTAGATATTCTAGGCACGTGACTCGTCGAGCCGCTCGCGAGCCATATATATATATATATATATATATATATATATATATATATATATATATATATATATAATACATAATAAAAATAACAATTAGAAATTAAAATTTTAAACTTAAAATCCCTAAAAGATTTCTATTAATTATGTATAGGTAAAATAAAGTAGTTGAAATTTTCAATCAAAAGTATTAAATAGGTCAAATTCAATGTCAAAATCGAGCTTGAACTCGAACAATCAAGCTGTTCGAGCTCGGCTCGAGCAGCCCGAAAATTACCGAGCTTGAGCTTGAGCATCAGTTCTCGAGCTCGAACGAGCTCAAGCTCGAAATCGAGCCGAGCCTCCATTAACGAGCACGAGCTCGAGCCTACCCAGGTTCGAGCTCGGCTCGGCTCGTTTACACCCCTAATTTGTACACTTATAAAGATAAAATTTATAACTTTAGAAAATAAGGTTAATAAAACTTTCAAATTATAATGCATAAATTTGAACTACTGTACAAAGAACCTTGTAATTCCCTAGTATAAGTGTAGGACATTTTATAAGCAATTGTTATATTGTGGATCAGGGTACACCATGCGCATCGTGGACCCTGTTCAAATTATATAGTTGCAGTTAACATATTATGTACATTTAGTTAATAAAATATGTATTTATTACAATTATCCTATGATGTACTTACATTTAATAAATTATGTACATATATTACCATTAATATATTATATACCTCAAGTAAACATACTATATACCTTCATTTAATAAATTATATTCATGTTTCTTCAGTGAAATTCTTTTACCCAAATTTCACAACAAAATGTTAGGGACCGTTTACTAACTGGAAATTTCTGAAAATTTTCGAAAACTGGGTACGAGAACCTGATTACTGATCTAGTAATAGAAGGCATTCCGGTAAGTGATATGTTGCAAACCTATGCACTAGTCTAAAGCTACATAAGTCTTGGGTAGAATTCCAAAAGAAGATGAAGCACGAGACCAAAGACTGCACCTGGGAGTAGATGGTCAATTATCTCAACATCGAAGAGGCTTTTCACCTCAAACAAAGATATGTTTCTTTCCCTGAAAATTTAAAGGCTAACGTCATAGAAACTAGTGTGAAAGGTGATAGGTCAAAATCTAGAAGTGGAAGCCAGAACAAAAACTGGAAGAAGGGCTTCAAAGCCAACAACAACAGTCGGTTCAAGAACAACAAACACTAGAAACAATGGAAAGGAGGCGAGTGCTTCGTTGTGGGAAGCATGGACACCATGCAGCTCAATGTTACCACCAGAAGGAGGAAAACGATCAGAAGGCTACTCAACAAGAGGCTAAGAACCCAACAAACCTGCTAGAAGATGCAGAAGTGGTGGCAGTAGTGGTGACCCTAGAGGCAAATGTCGTGGAAGGTTCTGAAGAGTGGATAGTGGATACTGGAGCATCTCGTCATTTCTGGTCAAACAAGAGACTTTTCAAAAATTTCCAGTCAATTGCTGAAGGACAAGGAAAGAGGGTCTTCATGGGAAATGACAGTATGGCTAAGGTAAGAGGTAGAGGAAATGTAGAAATCAAAATTTTCTCTGGCAAGTATTTGTTTTTAACTAATGTGATGTATGTCCCCTCTCTGCGAAAGAATTTGGTTTCAGGGCCTTTGTTGGTAAGGGCTGGGATCAAACTAGTTTTTGAGTCTGAACGAATGATAATGACTCACAGAGGGGAGTATTTGGGGAAGAGTTACTTACGTGGGGGACTGTTAGTTTTGCCTCTCATTCCGTTTACTTTTGAGAACATTGAACAATTTATGAATAACCTTGCCAGTGGTTCTGGCGCTTCTGCTCATTTTGCTGTTTCATTTGATGTGTGGCATGACATATTAGGACATGTTGGTTTTAAATGCATGAATAGGCTAAAAACATGAATATGTTGCCAAGTTTGAAAAATGACTCCTTTTCTCAATGTGATATATGTGCTGAGGCAAAATTTGCTAAAAAAAACCCCTTTTCCATGGTGAAACATCATACTACTTGTGCCTTAAAACTGATTCACACTGATATGGCATATTTCAAAAAATATTGAGACTAAAGGTGGAAAACGATACTATATTTCCTTTATAGATGATTTTACTCATTTTTCAAAATTATATCGGCTAAGAACAAAAGATGAGGCAGAACAAAATTTCTGATCTTTAAAATGGAAGTAGAGAATCAGCTAAATAAAAAGATCAAAATACTTCAGTCTAACAGGGGTGGTGAATATGAATCTATCTCTCTTAAGTCTTTTTGTGAATTTTTTTTTGGAATTATTCATGAAGCCAACCATATACTCCAGAACAAAATGACATAGCTGAGAGGAAAAATAGAACTCTCAAAGAAATGATTAACGCTCTTCTTATTAACTCAAGTGCTCCGAACTCTCTGTGGGGAGAAACTGCTCTTACAGCTAATAACATTCTCAACAGAATACCTCATAAAAGGGTACGATAAAACCCCCTTATGAGCTATGGAAAAGCTATGCCCCCAACCTAAAATACTTCAATGTGTGGGGGTGTTTAGCAAAGGTGGGTCTTCCATCATTTAAAAGACCTAATCTTGGGGTTAAGACCTTAGATGCAATCTTTGTTGGATATGCAGAAAATAGTGTTGCATATAGATTTATGTACTTAGACAGTCGGTCTATGTGCAAAGCACAGGAGGCTGAGTTCTTTGAACACATCTTCCCTCTAAAATTGTCTCCAGAGAGCTCACAAAAGAGTGAATATACATCGCCTCCTACTTCTCAGATTGAGAATGAGCTTGAACAACCTAAGAGAAGTAAGAGACAAAGAACTGGAATAAGTTTTGATGATATAAACGAAATTTCTAATCAGTTTGTATGTCAGCTAATTTTAGGAGAGGAACCAATATCCTTCGAGGCTGCTATGCACTCAATTAACGCTGTCTTCTGAAAAGAAGCCATACAAAGTGAGTTAGACTCCATTAAGTCTAATCACACTTGGAAATTGGTAGATTTGCCCAAATGGGCTAAACCAATTGGCTACAAATGGATCTTTAAAAGAAAACTTAGACTAGACGGGTCAATTGAAAGATTCAAGGCAAGGCTTGTAGCTAAGGGCTACAAACATAAGTTTGGTGAAGACTACTTCTACACGTATTCACATGTGACTAAAATAGCTACCATTCGTACATTGTTTGCCTTAGCCTCATCTCACAAGTGGATAGTCCATCAAATGGATGTCAAAACAGCCTTCCTAAATGGGGATCTAGAGGAAGAAATCTACATGGAATAGCCACCTGGATGTGTCGATCCAGGGTAAGAATGAAAGGTATGTAGACTTATAAAATCTCTATACAGACTAAAACAAGCTCCCAAACAGTGGTATGAAAAATTTCATAAAACACTTTTGGATTTGGGTTACTCGATAAACAGATCAAATGCTTGTATGTACTCAAAAGAGATTGAGTCTAGCACTATACTTATATTTATCTATGTATATGATATGTTAATCTTTAGTTCAAATATCAATGCGATAAAAGAGACTAATAAATCGATGTGTGATAAGTTTGACATGAAGGATATGGGGGAAGCCGATGTGATACTTGGAGTAAAAGTCGTGAAAAGAGAAGATGGCTACAAGTTATCACAAAGTCACTACACAGAAAAGTTATTAAAGAAATTTGATAGCTTTGAGGTGGCCCTGGCTCAAACTCCATATGATCCTAGTGTAAAACCATTAGAAAATACAGAGGCAGGAGTGTCTTAGGAAAAATATGTGAAAATAATTGGAAGTTTGATGTTCTTAATGAACTATACCAGACCTTATATTGCTCTTGCAATGAATAGGCTCAGTCGATATACTCATAACCCAAGTGAAGCTCATTGGCATGCACTAATCTAAGAGGTACAATTGACTGTGGGCTTCACTATTATGGGTTTCCTACTGTCATAGAAGGATACTGCGACTGGGTCAATGACAGTGATGATGTCAGCTCCACCAGTGGGTACATGTTCACTATGGGTGGAGCAGCTATGCCGTGGAAGTCCATGAAACAATCGTGTATAGTTAGATCAATAATGTAGGCTGAATTTATAGCTCTTGATCTGGCTGGGCAAGAAGCCGAGTGACTGAGAAACCTACTGGCAGACGTGCCGTTGTGGGGGTGTACTACACCATCTGGGCCCATACATTGTGATTCACAAGTTGCTATATGTGTGGCAGAGAATAGTGTCTATAATGGAAAAAGAAGGCACATAAGAGTCGGAGATGAATTTGTACGGCAGTTAAATGTGAATGGTGTACTCACATTAGAATATGTGAAATCTGAGAGGAATATTGCATATCCTCTCACAAAAGGCCTAAATAGAAAGACCATCCTTGATGCGTCAAGGGAGATGGGTTTAAAATCAGTGAGGTAAGAAATTCATGATGGAAACCATGATTGTGGTCAAACAAAATCATGAAAATTCTTACATACCCATATGAAACTTAACATGAGATTTTCCTAAATAAGTGATCTACACAGAGGTATATCTAAAGTCAAAGAGTTTGACTTCTGAAGAACCTGCATATTAAGAGCTGATGTGTGCATCTGAGTTCAAAACTACTCACTTCTCAGTGAGTTCAAGATATAATTCACTCCTGAGAAGAAAGTTACTCAAGTCACTACGTGTCAGTTCAAGTTTAAACATTGGAATTAAGGTTAGCTGTTGCGTTTTGCTCAGACATCATTTGCTCCTACACCTGTTTGAATGTGTGGGAGATTCTTAGAAATAGTATTCAAATAGGTGTAGTTTCTCTTAACCGTTCGTCCCACATTACTTTCATTAGAGACGTTTTCCCTCCTTTTAAATACCAACTCTTTTAGAGCATTTGAAATATTTTGGAGGGAAAGCAAAGTGGGAACCCCATGCGCATGTTGTCGCCACCCGCTCGGCTCGCACACGTGCGAGGTGTGGTGTGATGTGGTAATTTTCCTGTCCAGAATTAAATTTGTGGAGCCAGAATATGTCTCTCATTTTTTGTTGCATACGACTTCGCAACTGATAGTTTGTTTTGCTATTTATGCAAATTCTCTATGGCTGGACCTAGGGAGGCAGTTATTTCAGAAACGATAAATACTTGTCTCCCATGAGCTCTAAAAACACACCTTCAATCATACTATTCATATTTTCTTCTTTCTTTTTTCTCTCGTCTGAGCACTACAGTTAGGTTCGCCTACAGTTTAATTATGTAAATTAATCGCAGCAGGTGTGTGTTAGCCAGTCGAAAGAGACCGAAATTTAAGACCACACAACCTCTGAGAAATCGCTTTTAAGGTAGTGTCTCGTACGCGTCACAAATTCCGTTATTCCTTTTCTGCAAAATACCTAGTCCTGCCTATAGTGACGTAGCCTTTGCTACGACATTTTCTACTAATTTTCCTAACAGTCAAAAGCGAATCAACATCGAAGAGGCTTTTCGCCTCAGACAAAGGTTTGTTTCTTTCCCATAAAATTTAAAGGCTAACGTCATAGAAACCAATGTGAAAGGTCATAGGTCAAAATCTGGAAGTGGAGGCCAGAACAAAAACTAGAGAAAGGGCTTCAAAGCCAACAACAACAGTCGGTTCAAGAACAACAAACACCATGCTTGTTTCAGTAAAACATTTTTACGCTTTTAACTGTTGAGTATTTTGTTCTGTAACAATGCAAACGTGAAGTTTGAACAGGAAGGTGATGTGTGACAACAAAACACGAACAAGAATTCGAAATGGATCTTAAACATAATTTTGTGTCGTGTTTCTAAAAACACTACCTTAAAATCGTAAAAATGTCCGGTGATGGCGCCGACACACTTTCGTCAGGCAACACAATTTTAATGTGCTCAGACTGGAAATTATGAGGATTGAAGAAGAATAAAGATCGAAAGGAGTTGTTTATATTTCGCTGTGTATTTCGGTGTGTCCCTGCTCAATCTAGAAAGAATAATTTATAGTATAAAGCTTCAACAGCCTTCCTAATGCAGACCACACACTCAACACAATATTAGGGACAGTGGATCAATAATGGAGCCACGTCTCTATTATTAGCGGACAAGGTAGAGAAGAATTCAGACAAATCCTCAAAAATAGGAGGAAAATTAAGCCTTCTTTGAGCGGTTTTCCAATAATCCCCCACTCATTCAAAAGGAAGGCTTAATAAAGGAATGTGTGAGCAATTCACAGAAGTTGACCTTAATGTTAGTGAATGAGATCTTGAACCAACATGTAATGACACTGAGTAATTTCTTCCCAATAGTGATATGAATCTTGAACTCATTGGTTAGATTAATTTTGAACTCTAATGCACACATCAACTTTCATAAAATCCCCGTCATGTCTATCTCAATATAGACTTTCCAAATCCATCAAGTTTATCTCAAATTAGACTTTAACTTTGTCAAGTGTATCTCAACATAGACCACCCATTACAGGCTACAGAGTGAATTATGGCCATTTATTTCACAAGTTAGGTTTAAGTCTTTCCATGATTTCGTTTGACCATCTTAGTGGTATCCATCATGAATTCCTTACCTCACAGGTTTTAAACTTATCTCTCTTGATTCTTCAAGGATGGCCTTTCAGTTTAAACCTTTTGTGAGAGGATCTGCAATATTCCTCTCGGACTTCACATATTCCATTGCAATTACCCCGTTAACAAATAACTAACGTACAGACTCATGTCTGACTCTTATGTGTCTTCTCTTCCCATTGTAGACATTATTCTTTGCAACACAAATGACAGTTTGTGGATCATAATGAATGTCCACTGAAGGTGTTGAACACCCCCACAATGGCACATCTGTCAACAAATTTATTAGCCATTCTACTTCTTAGTTTGCTAGATCAAGTGTTATATATGAACTCTGCCTCCATAGTTGATCTAGTTATGCAAGATTGTTTGGTTGACTTCCACGATATGTCTGCTCTGCACATTGTGAATACATATTCACTGGTGGAGCTAACATCCTCGTTGTCATTTACCTAGTTTGAATCACAAAACCCCTCCACTATTGCTAGAAATCCTGTATAGTCAAGACCCCAATCTATTGTACCTCCGAGGTACTGAAACACTCGTTTCAGTGCTTCCCAGTGTAAGTCACTTGGGTTATGTGTATAGCGACTGAGTTTGTTCACTACAAAAGCAATGTCAAGTCTAGACTAGACTTTATTAAAAACACTAGACTTTCAACTATTTTGCATACTTTTCTTGGGATACACTTATCTCCAGATTTATGGACAATTTGATACTTGGATCATGTGGGGTTTTAGCCGATGTTATATCAAAGCTGTAAAACTTCTTTAATAGTTTCTCTGTATAATGGCTTTGTGACAGATGGTAAACATTATCAGTTTTCATGATTGTCACCCCAAGTATAACACCGGATTTACCTAGATCCTTCATATCAAATTTGGCCTAAAGTGTTCGTTTAGTCTCATTGATTGCATCAATGTTTGAACTAAAAATCAACATATCATCTACATAGAGACATATGATCACAACTTTAGACTCAATCTCTTTATTATATAAGCAGGCATCTGAACGGTTAATAGTATAACATAGTGTAATTTTGCATATTCTATTTTTAGATAGATTAACAGAATTAATCAATTGTCAGAGATTACTGATTGATTCAGTTACTAAGTCAGTCAGTAATAATAAATGGTGGAGAAGATGTAACAGAAAGATAAGAGCACACACCCAACGACACAAAATATTTACCAAGTTCGATACAGTGTGTATCTACGTCTGGGAGACGATCACATAGGCGTCCAATCCACTAAATCATAATCCAATGTACAAAGGTAGATATACAAAAATCTTACCCAAGTGCCCCACACAAGGTACATACCCAGTCTACACTGGTTTAGTGGATTGTTGAAGATGGAGAGCCATGCATACAGAAGTCCAATGAAATCCCTTCCTTCACTTGGAGAGCCCACTCTGATGCAGTCCACTTCAATGACGCTCTTTATAGTTGTTCCCACAACAGTGTGATCACAGTGTCCTTTCGTTTAAGCAGCAGTGATTCTTCTCAAGATCATCATCTTAATCACCATGAACATATTGTATTGAGAAGATACATGACAATCAAAGATTCAATCTCGTATAGCAGATGGGGAGTGTTTCTTCATATATTTGGCGTAACCCTAAATCTCTTCGAGAACGGGTACTTATAGATTCTTCAATAAACTCTCTCCATAAAAGACTTTGATTGTAGAAGGTAGGACCATAAAAGAGGAATGTAATCTCAGAAGATTAGGTCCATACCTTTCTGGAAAATATACGCTGATCTTCTTTCCAAACTTGTCTGATAAAACCGCGTAAGACTTTTAGAAAACAGCTTTCTAAATCAGATCTTCAGTGTCAGTCCTTCTGTTGTTGCTTCTGATTGATCAGTCGTCTTTAGAGCTGGACGAACAAACTCTAAACCTATCTTAGTATGCCATAATAATATTGCCAATTATAATATGGGGTTTTTGAACATTTAAAAACACTAACACATAGGTCTAATAAAGTTTTACGAAACTTTTCATACCATTGCTTAGGAGCTTGTTTCAAGCCATATAGAGATTTTTGAGTCTGCATACCTTTCCTTCCTAGCCAAGATCAACACATCTAGGAGGTTGTTCTAAGTAGATTTCTTCTTCCAATTCACGATTGACGGATGTTGTTTTCACGTCCATTTGCTGGACTATCAACCTGTGTAAAGAAGATAAAGCAAACAAAGCACGAACGATTGCAATTTTTGTTACAGGTGGATATGTATAAAAAATAGTTTTCACCAAATCTCTAAGTGTAGCCATTAGCTACAAGTCTAGCCTTGAATCTTTCAATGGATTCATCTAGCTTTGATTTTCTTTTGAAGATTCACGACTGTCGTCTTCCGTTGTTACATCATTCCTTTACGACCTGTTTGGTTCATGGAAAATAATTGATGAGGAATGAAATTGAAATTTCATTGAAAAGGAATTAGTGGAAGAATTAATTACATTGTTTGGTTGATGCAAAAGATCAAAATTACTAAGAATATTGATTTAATTGTTTGGTTGAGTTTGAGATTGTAAGGAATAATGAGTATAAAGTCCAATATAACCCTACACAACAACAACAACAACAACAACAACAACAATAATAATAATAATAATAATAATAATAATAATAATAATAATAATAATAATAATAATAAATGAAAGCAAATTTGTCCTACTAGTTTTCTATGGAAAATAAAATACCAAAGGTGAGCTAAGGAAAACTTTTTCCTCATTCTTGAGGAAAATTTTATGAGGAAATTTTTTTCCAATAAAAAATATTTTCCATGAACTAAACAAAAAAAATCCAATTTTTCTTAAATTTAAGAATAAAAAATTTCCTTAAATTTTTTTTTTTCAATACAACCAAACACCTCTTAAAGATTTTTTGAAGTACAAAACCATGTTAGTGTATACTCCCGTTGTCATAATTGCTTTTCCATTCTTTTTCCGAGAGCACCTATTCTAGTTCTAGTATAGTAGTAGATGAGGACCTGAGGCGGAGAGTATGTGAACCTCAAGTGTTGGTTTCTTTGAAGATATTACGGAAAGGGTCCCACGAAGAAGATATTTTGGTGAATGGGAATTGGGAAATGGTACAACGTGAAACTTGCTCTCTGGCGCCCCCTTTTATTTATTTATTTATTTATTTATTTATTTTTGTGTGTGTAATAATTCATAAACGACTGGTATCTCTCATATGTGGCTTCAAAGTCATCAACTGCTATCTGGATTCTTTACTGCATGGACCCTAGAAATGCACTGCTTGTAATATTATATATTTTTTTTCTTTAGTGGTTATAATAGTTTTTTCAATTTTTTTTTTAATTCCCATTTTACCTATAGGATATGGTTAACAAAGTTTGAGTCGCTTTCAAAAAAAAAAAAAAAAAAAAAAAACAACAAAACAAAAAAAAAAGTTTGAGTCGGATTATATATAATTTGATATTTTACAATGTTTGATTTAGTATTAATGAAATAAATTTTACACTCTTGCTTCGTCAACATAAAAATTCATTAATTTTAAAAAATCAATAACGAGACTTCAATAATTTTAAGTTTGAGTTAATACTCAAAATGATCATCGACTATATTGGTGTTTCTTAATTTCGTCATAAACGACTTTGATGACCTAATGTAGTCCCAGATTTTTGCATTTTTGCTCAATTTAGTCCTCTGTTTGTTATTCCGTCAAATTGGTGTTAAACAAAGGGACAATTTAGTCATCTCAATATTGGCCTATCTTTACTCTCAGCCCTGCGAAATGCGAAGTCTCTCTTCATGTACGAATTACTCTCACACATGCGAATCAAATTTTAGATTCACAGATTTGAGAGTAATTTTGGGAGTAATTCGTAAAAGAAAGAGGAATTTCGCTCTTCACAGGTCTAGAAGTAAAGAGATGTCAATATTGAAATTACTGAATTATCCTTTTATTTAACTGTGGTTCCATTCAACCATCCACGGAAGAGAAGAAACACTAGATTATCGTCAAAAAGCCGGTGAGGGGGACAGGACTCGCGACAGAGAGCGAGAGAAAAAATTCAAATAATCTCGACTGATTTTCCCATTTTAACAAATCTAATCTCCTTAAAATGAAGTAATAAGGATATTAAAGCTGAAACAAAAGACAAAATGATAACAACAATGACAATATCAATAATAAAAAATGGTTGCTAGCACTTGTAGCTCAGTTGGTTAGAGCACCTATTTAGAAAGCATGAGGTTTTGAGTTCAAATCTCAATTCCAAAAATGTTTTATACCATAGGCATTAGGCAACTTAATCTTGGTAAAATTAAGTACAAGTTCAAAATTATTTTTAATTTTTTAGTTTGACTTTGGAGTTTAAATATTTGATATAACCATTGTTTAAAATTTTAAGAATGAAAAAAAAATTCAAAAACCAAATAATAATTGTTGCCTTTGAATTATTTTATAAATTAAAAATAGAATTTACCCAATAAAAAAAATCTGTTCGAAATGGCGGTTCAAACCGGAAATCCTCGATTCCGATATGCCAATTTCCTAAGATTTGAACCGTCAATTCAAAATCGACCATACCGTGGCCACATCTATTAACACTAAATTAAATGTTGCAAAAATTTGAATTGTAAATAACATGCGCCAACCCTTTTTAACGAAATGATGCACATTCATGGAAGAATCTAAAGAGATAGAGTCAAGGCTGAAGTTCTAAGATGTTAATCCCCATCGTCGGACGCCGGATAACCGCCATGGTGTCGCTGAAGTACAGTAATTTTATTGGCTTGTCAGTGATGGGTTTTCCTACGCCCAAGAATTTTGAACGGAAAGATGTTTTACACGGCATGTGGGGATGTTTACCAACCGTTGTTTGTTGTCCTCGTCGTCAAGATCGCCTAGCGTAAGGCTGGCATTCATCTTCGGAATGTTCTGTGGTTCCATTCAACCATCCACGGGAGAGAAGAAACCCTATATTATAGCCGAAAAGCTGGTGGGGAGGACAGGACTCACGAAAGAGAGCGAGAGAAAATATTCCAATAGTCTCGACTGATTTTCCCTTTTTAACAAATCTAATCACCTAAAAATGGAGGAATAAGGATATTAAAGTTGAAACAAAAGGCAAAATTATAACAACAATGACAATATCAATAATAAAAAAAATGCTTAGCTCTTGTAGCTCAGTTGGTTAGAGCACCCGTTTAGTAAGCGGAATTCTAAAATTAAAACAATACTACAATTCTACAACAGCCAAATATATGGACCAATGAATTCTTCATTTAAAGTTTTATACCACAGGCATTAGGCAATTTAATCTTGGTAAAATTAAGTGCAAGTTCAATTTTTTTTTTATTTTTTTTTAGTTTGACTTTGGATTTTAAATATTTGATATAACCATTGTTTAAAAATTTAAGAATGAAAAAAAAAATTCAAAAAACAAAAAGTAATTGTTGCATTTGAATTATTTTGAAAATTAAAAATAGAATATACCGAATAAAAAAAATCAGTTCGAAATGGCGGTTCAAACATGAAATTCCCGATTCTGGTTTGCCATTTTCCGGAGATTTGAACCGTCAGTTCATACTCGAACCGAACCGATGTCACATCTACTAACACTAAATTAAATGATGCGAAAATTTTAATTGTAAATAACATGCACCAACCCTTTTTAACGAAATGATGCACATTCATGGAAGAATCTAATGAGATAGAGTCAAGGCTGAAGTTCTCAGATGTTAATCCCCATCGTCGGACGCCGGATAACCGCCATGGTGTCGCTGAAGTACTATAAATTTATTGGCATGTCGGTGATGTGTTTTCCTACGGCCAAGAATTCTGAATGGAAATATGTTTAAATGGCATGTGGGGATGTTTACCAACCGTTGTTTGTTGTCCTTGTCGTCAAGATCGCTTGGCGTATGGCTGGCAATCATCTTCGGAATGTTCTGTGGTTCCATTCAACCATCCACGGGAGAGAAGAAACCCTAGATTATCGGCGAAAAGTTGGTGAGTTGGACAGGACTCGCGAAAGAGAGCGAGTGAAAATATTCCAATAGTCTCGACTGATTTTCCCATTTTAACAAATCTAATCACCTTAAAATGGAGGAATAAGGATATTAAAGTTGAAACAAAAGGCAAAATGATAACAACAATGACAATATCAATAATAAAAAAATGCCTAGCTCATGAAGCTTAGTTGGTTAGAGCACCCGTTTTGTAAGTGGGAGGTCTTGAGTTCAACTCTCAACAAGAGCAAATCTCAATTCTAAAATTAAAACAATACTACAACTCTACAACAACCAAAAATATGGAACAATGAATTCTTCATTTAAAGTTTTATACCATAGGCATTAGGCAACTTAATCTTGGTAAAATTAAGTGCAAGTTCAATTTTTTTTTTTTTTTTTAGTTTGACTTTGGAGTTTAAATATTTGATATAACCATTGTTTAAAAATTTAAGAATGAAAAATTTTTCAAGAAACAAAAAATAATTGTTGCCTTTGAATTATTTTAAAAATTAAAAATAGAATATACCGAATAAAAAAAATTGTTCGAAATGGCGGTTCAAACATGAAATTCCCGATTCTGGTTTGCCATTTTCCGGAGATTTGAACCGTCAGTTCATAATCGAACAGAACCGTGGTCACATCTACTAACACTAAATTAAATGATGCGAAAATTTTAATTGTAAATAACATGCACCAACCCTTTTTAACGAAATGATGCACATTCATGGAAGAATCTAATGAGATAGAGTCAAGGCTGAAGTTCTCAGATGTTAATCCCCATCGTCGGACGCCGGATAATCGCCTTGGTGTTGCTGAAGTTCTATATGTTGGAAAATAGTGAATAAATCGATACACAAAATATATATAAAATATATATTTATCCCGAAAGATGGAATTTAATTTGTATAAAATTAATTCCAACCAATTTTGGTACGAAACCAAAATTACATATATATACCTCGTATATATATTAACCAACTTGGGATTTATTTTATCAAAATAATCCCACCACAACTAGTACGAAACTAGTACACGGGACTTAATTTCCACGAAATTAATCCCACCACAACTAGTACGAAACTAGTACATGGATTTAATCTATCCGAGATTAATCCCACCACTTGGTCCGAAACCAAGAACAAAATAAAAGCAAGAACGGGTTTCTAACCTGAAGTTTTAACCCAACGCGAAGAAACAAGAAGAAGCAGAGGGAGCCCGAGTCGTGTGTACACACACTCTCCTTAAAACCGATTCGCCACCTCTCGAGGGTGCTAGGATCATTGTGGCGTCAGTCTCCCAGGATAAAACGGACTATGACTTTGGCGTTCGAGCACTCCAACCCAAAGCCCGGCGAACTAGAACACAAGTTAAGCACTCCGATGTTTTACGGAATTATGTTGGCAAAACGATCTTTCTCTTTTGAAATCAGGGAGATTAGAGAGAAAAACAATGGTTTTTTGAGTTTAAAAAAAAATGGTGTCAAACATTATGCCAACATAACAAGCTATTTGTAGGGAAAGAGGAATTAAGTAGCATTATAATGGCCATTAACCAACATAAATTCAAGATTTAATAATTGGATAATAACGTTTGAAACGGTCGTAATTATTATCGTAATAATTCCAACGATCACGAACTTAATACGCGATTAATTTGTACCGACCACAACGACTTGTTTCAAAATATCTGAGTGACCGAGAAGACTGTACAAACCCGAAGGTTTAACGAATTGGGACCGAAAACCACACCCGAGTGGTCCACACGCACCGAAACGGTGCAGCACGAATCAATGCATATAGCATTGACTCATGCTCACCGAATCCATAGCACGAAAGGTGCCTGAGCCAAAGATTAATAAAAATCAAGGCACCAAAACCAAAGCTTACAATTAAACTTTCAAGTTTCGTGCAGCATCTTTCGTCCATGCATGTAGGCATAACACGAAAGTACACTTCCCAATTCACTAATCAAGCTTTCAAAAGCTTAATTACCACTTAACCTTTTACCAAAGCCTAATTACAAGCATTCTTCCGTGAATGCTAAGTAATTAGCATCAAGATTAGTGCTAATCTTAATTAGCCACTAAACAATAGGTTTAAGTTGTTGACTTCTCTCAAAATAGGTTCATTTTGAGAATCAATTTCTCATTCACCTATTATCCATTTTGAGCGTACATTATATCAAATTCTTCGTCTCACTACGAAGAACCCGAATCCACTTTAACCCGACCCAAATCGGAAGAGGATCCCACATATATTTGTACCACAAAATAATCACTCAAAATGCCATTTTTAGCTAAAAATTCCAACAATAAATTTATTGGCTTGTCTGTGATGTGTTATCCTACGGCCAAGAATTCTAAACGGAAAGTTGTTTTACATGGCATGTAGGGATGTTTACCAACCATTGTTTGTTGTCCTCGTCGTCAAGATCGCCTAGCGTAATGCTGGCATTCAACTTCGGAATGTTCTGTGGTTCCATTCAACCATCCACGTCAGAGAAGAAACCCTATATTATCGCCGAAAATCCGGTGAGGGGGACAGGACTCGTGAAAGAGAACGACAGAAAAAATTCCAATAGTCTCGACTGATTTTCCCATTTTAACAAATCTAATCACCTTAAAATGAAGTAATAAGGCTATTAAAGTTGAAGCAAAAGGCAAAATGATAGCAACAATGACAATATCAATGATAAAAAAGGCCTAGATCTTGTAGCTCAGTTGGTTAGATCACCCGTTTAGTAAGCGGGAGTTCTTGAGTTCAACTATCAACAAGAGCAAATCTCAATTCTAAAATTAAAACAATACTACAAATCTACAACAATAAAAAATAATAAAAATATGGATGAATGAATTCTTAATTTTAAGTTTTATACCATAGGCATTGGGCAACTTAATCTTGGTAAAATTAAGTGCAAGTTCAAAATTATTTTTATTTTTTTAGTTTGACTTTGGATTTTAAATATTTGTTATAACCAATCTTTAAAAATTTAAGAATGAAAAAAATTTCAAGAAACAAAAATTAATTGTTGCCTTTGAATTATTTTAAAAATTATAAATAGAATTTACCGAATAAAAAAAATCAGGTCGAAATGGCGGTTCAAACCTGAAATTCCCGATTCTGGTTTGCCATTTTCCGGAGATTTGAACCGTCAGTTCATAATCGAACAGAACCGTGGTCACATCTACTAACACTAAATTAAATGATGCGAAAATTTTAAATGTAAATAACATGCACCAACCCTTTTTAACGAAATGATGCACATTCTTGGAAGAATCTAAAGAGATAGAGTCAAGGCTGAAGTTCTCAGATGTTAATCCCCATCGTCGGAGGCCGGATAACCACCATCGTGTCGCTGAAGTACTATAATTTTATTGGCTTGTCTGTGATGTGTTTTCCTACGGCCAAGAATTCTGAACGGAAAGTTGTTTTACATGGCATGTAGGGATGTTTACCAACAATTGTTTGTTGTCCTCGTCGTCAAGATCGCCTAGCGTAATGCTGGCATTCTTCTTCGGAATGTTCTGTGGTTCCATTCAACCATCCACGGGAGAGAAGAAACCCTAGATTATCGCCGAAATGCCGGTGAGGAGGACAGGACTCGCGAAAGAGAGCGAGAGAAAAAATTCCAATGGTCTCGACTGATTTTCCCATTTTAACAAATCTAATCACCATAAGATGAAGAAATAAGGATATTAAATTTGAAACAAAAGGCAAAATGATAACAACAATGACAATATCAATAATAAAAAATGCTTAGCTGTGTAGCTCAGTTGGTTAGAGCACCCGTTTAGTAAGTGGGAAGTCTTAAGTTTAACTCTTGAGTAGAGCAAATCCCAATTCCAAAATCAAAACAATACTACAAATCTACAACAATAAAAATATGGAAGAATGAATTCTTCATTCATTTTAAGTTTTATACCATAGGCATTAGGCAACTAAATCTTGGTAAAATTAAATGCAAGTTCAAAATTATTTTTATTTTTTTTGTTTGACTTTGGAGTTTAAATATTTGATATAACCATTGTTTAATAATTTAAGAATGAAAAAATTTTCAAGAAACAAAAATTAATTGTTGCCTTTGAATTATTTTAAAAATTTAAAATAGAATTTACCCATTACAAAAAATTGTTCAAAATGGCGGTTCAAACCGGAAATTCCCGATTCTGGTTTGCCATTTTCCTTAGATTTAAATCGTCAGTTCATAATCGAACCGAACCATGGTCACAACCAATAACACTAAATTAAATGTTCTGAAAATTTTATTTGTAAATAACATGCGCCAACCCTTTTTAACGTAATGATGCACATTCAAGGAAGAATCTAAAGAGATAGAGTCAAGGCTGAAGTTCTCAAATGTTAATCCCCTGTTAATCCCCATCGTCGGACGCCGGGTAACCGCCATGGTGTCGCTGAAGTACTATAATTTTATTGGCTTGTCTGTGATGTGCTTTCCTACGGTCAAGAATTCTGAATGGAAAGATGTTTTACATGGAATGTGGGGATGTTTACCAACCGTTGTTTATTGTCCTCGTCGTCAAGATCGCCTAGCGTAAGGCTTGCATTCATCTTCGGAATGTTCTGTGGTTCCATTCAACCATCCAAGGGAGAGAAGAAATCCTAGATTATCGCCGAAAAGTCGCTGGGGAGGACAGGACTCGCGAAAGAGAGCGAGAGAAAAAATTCCAATAGTCTCGACTGATTTTCCCATTTTACCAAATCTAATCACCTTAAAATGTAGTCATAAAGATATTAAAGTTGAAAGAAAAGTCAAAATGATAACAACAATGACAATATCAATAATAAAAAATGTCTAGCTCTTGCAGCTCAGTTGGTTATAGAACTCGTTTAGTAAGCGGGAGGTCTTGAGTTCAACTCTCAACAAGAGGCAATCTCAGTTTTACAATTAATTAAAACAATACTACAAATCTACAACAGTCAAAAATAAATAATAAAAATATTGAACAATGAATTCGACTCATTTTAAGTTTTATACCATAAGCATTAGGTAACTTAATCTTGGTAAAATTAAGTGCAAGTTCAAATTTAATTTTTTTTTAGTTTGACTTTGGAGTTTAAATATTTGATATAACCATTGTTTAAAAATTTAAGAATGAAAAAAATTGCCAGAAGCAAAAAATAATTATTGCCTATGAATTATTTTAAAAATTAAAAATAGAATTTTTCCATTAAAAAATATTGTTCGAAATGGCGGTTCAAACCGGAAATTCCTGATTCTGGTTTGCCAATTTCCGGAGATTTAAACCGTCAGTTCATAATCGAACCGAACCATGGTCACAACTAGTAACACTAAATTAAATGTTCTGAAAATTTGAATTGTAAATAACATGCGCCAACCCTTTTTAACGTAATGATGCACATTCATGGAAGAATCTAAAGAGATAGAGTCAAGGCTCAAGTTCTTAGATGTTAATCCCCATCGTCAGATGCCGGATAACCGCCATGGTGTCGCTGAAGTACTTTAATTTTATTGGCTTGTCTGTGATGTGTTTTCCTATGGCCAAGAATTCTGAACTGAAAGATGTTTTACATGGCATGTGGGGATGTTTACCAACCGTTGTTTGTTGTCCTCGTCGTCAAGATCGCCTAGCGTAAGGCTGGCATTCATCTTCGGAATGTTATGTGGTTCCATTCAACCGTCCACGGGAGAGAAGAAATCCTAGATTATCGCCGAAAAGCCGGTGGGAAGGACAGGACTCGCGAAAGAGAGCGAGAGAAAAAGTTCCAATAGTCTCGATGAGATAATGATTCTGTTGATTGATCTAACTGAACGATGAAGTTACAATACAGATAATATGATAAGACCTATAATCTAGGCTAAGGAACAGATAACTAACTTAGACTAGTACAAAGTCTAATAATAATAATAACAATAATAATATATCTAACACACCCCTTCAACCACAAGGTAGGTGTTGCACGATATTGCGCTTGTCACGCAGCATAGCAAAGTGAGCAGCAGCAAGCGGCTTCATGAAGATATCAGCAAGCTGTTCCTTCGTAGAGATAAAATTAACCAAAAAATCCCCGGAGGCCACTTTGTCACGAACGAAGTTGTAGTCAATCTCTACATGTTTAATCCTGGAATGGAAAATAGAGTTAGCACAGAGATATGTGGCTCCTAGATTATCACACGACAGAGTAGCTGGTCGTCCGGAGTGGAGACCCAGTTCCTTAAGCAAAGACACAACCCACGTCATCTCAGCGGAAAAATCTGCAAGACCCTTGTACTCTGCTTCAGTCGAGGATCGGGCCATAGTTCGTTGCTTCCGAGAAACCCATGAAACCATGTTAGTTCCCCGAAAAACAGCGTACCCACTGGTAGACTTGCGGTCAACCGGACACCCAGCCTAGTCAGAGTCGGAGTAGGCATGGATATCGGCGGATAGTGACGGTGATAGCCGTAGACCATATTGCATAGTGCCTTTAACATACCGGAGAACTCGTTTTAGCAGCCCCCGCTGTTCCACAGTTGAAGAGTGCATAAACTGACACAACCAGTTGACCGAGTAAGAGAGATCTGGCCTGGTGATGGTCAAGTACTGAAGAGCACCTGCTAGTCGTCGATATTGAGTCGGATTATCAAAGAGCTCGTCAGATGGGGTCACCGCCTTTGTAACGGATGCTGGGGTGCCCAGTGGTTTGCAGTCAGACATCTCGGCGCGGTTAAGAAGATCAGTCATATACCTGCGCTGAGACAGCAAAAGATTCCCATCGACAAACAGAGTCTCGATGCAAAGGAAAAAACTTGGTGTGCCGAGATCTCGAATCTTGAACACAGATGCTAGTCGTTGCAATAAAACGTCGATTAAATGAGGGTCATCACCCAACATGATGATGTCGTCTACATAAACCAGTAAAAAAACCCGTGATGACCCCACTGTGTAATGAAACAGAGAAACATCCGTCTTGGAATCTGAAAAACCGGTATTAAGGAGAAAATCATGGAGGCGTTTGAACCATGCCCGGGGTGCCTGTTTCAAGCCAAATAAAGACCGCTGTAGATGGCATACATGATCGGGATGCTCCGAATCTTCATATCCTGGAGGTTGTTTCATAAATACGGTCTCAGCAAGGTGTCTATTCAACAACGCATTGTGGACATCAAGCTGTCGTAGAGTCCAACTCCGAGAGACTGCAAAAAAAAACAATAAGCGTACCATTGTCGGTTTGACAACGGGACTAAAGGTGTTGAAGAAGTCTTCATCGGCCACCTGATTAAACCCCTTGGCTACGAGACGAGCCTTGTGGCGTTCGATGGTGCCATCGGCCTTTCGCTTAGTACGGAAGACCCATTTACAGCCTATGACATTCATGCCTGATTTTAGAGGTATAAGAGTCCACGTGTTGTTATGTAACAGAGTGTTGAACTCTTGGTCCATTGCATCACGCCACTCGGGATGAGTGACTGCCTGAGTATAGCATGTTGGATCTGCGGGTAGATTAGTGGCAGTTAGAGCATGAAACTGCTCATTAGTGCCCTTAGTCATTCGCTGTAGGCACATGACATGATCTCGTGGTTGTGGTTCCGTGCGCCTACGCCGTCTCGTAGGCTGTTTTGTTGGACCTTCAATGGCTAGCAATGGGCCATGATCCGGAACAGGGGGTTCAGTCGCCAGCGGCGTGGGCCCAACAACCGCAACAATTGAAACAACGGGGCTTGAAGCCCATGGTGTGGTGGCCTGTTGTAAGGCCGGATATAAGGGTAGCATAGGCACCCAAAGAGCCAAAGGAAATTGTATGGGGGGGGGGGGTTTGTGTATGACAAAGTAAGGTGATTTAAACTGCAAAGCCGAGGAGGGTAACCGGTTAATGAGATATGTAGCAGTCTCAAACGCTGCATCCCAGTATTTTAATGGAACTGACCCTTGGGTTAGAAGTGCGAGGCCTGTTTCGACAATGTGACGATTCCGGCGCTAGGCACGACCATTTTGTTCGTGTGTATAGGCACAGGATTATCTGTGTACAATCCCGAGAGATTCAATCAGGCTATGTAGTTTTCGGTACTCACCCCCTAAATCAGACTAAATGGCCTTGATAGAACGGGAAAACAACCGTTCTACCATGACCCGAAAAACATTAAAGGCTTTATATATGTCAATTTTTACATGTAGTGGATAATACCAACAGAAACGGGAATGATCATCCACAAACAGCGCAAAATATCTAAAGCCATCTGTTGAAACAACGGGAGCAGTGCCCCAAATATCGGAATACACAAGATCTAAAACGTTATTACTTGAATAATTTATTCTATCTAGTGGAAAATGACTAGATTTGCCTAATTGACAAGCTGAGCAAAGATGCGGGGGGCTTGTTTTCTTGGATTCAACGGGACATGACTGAAGGACTTGCCGAAGGACTCGTTCATGAGGGTGGCCTAGACGCTGGTGCCAAATTTCAGATGATGCTTTCGCTGACATAAAAGCTTGATGACACCGGGGTATTGTGAGTGTATATAAGCCACCCGAGGCCGGACCTTTAAGGAGCACCACCTTGTTGATGCAATCCTTCACAACGAAAAATTCTGGGTGAAACTCAAAAAAGACGTTATTATCAACAGTAAATCTATTAACAGATAATAACGGAACAGACAACTCAGGGACATGTAATATTTTAGAAAGATGCAAGTGTTTAGAAACTGAGGGTATTGAAGCATAACCAATTCGCGAGATACCCAAACCTGTCCCATTTCCAACGCGTAGAACGTCAGTGCCTGAGTAGTCATCGGATTGAGCCAACATGCCGGCGTCCGGCGTAGCGTGGGATGAAGCCCCGGTATCCGGGTACCACGCCGAAACTCCAGTGGCGGCAGCGTCGCCGTTCACGACGACATGAGCCGGTGGTGGTGGCGGCTGATGGGAATAGCGGCGGAAGCAGTACACCGCCGTGTGGCCGTGCGAACAGCAAATCTGGCAACGGGGTGTTCCACCGCCACGACCTCTGCTCGGAGCGCCTCTGCCACGTTGTCCGCCACGGTTGCCGCCCCGATTCTGTCTACCGCCATGATCGGCGTTGTTCTTGCGACCCCGGTTCGCCACCATGCAGTCGCACCACCAGGAGCCAACGATCCACCGGTCAGATAGTGATCCGCATGGATGAACTCTTGTGTCTGGAGGTAATCTGAGAGCTGGGGAAGAGACACGGGCGTGCCGGTGATGGCGAGAGATCCAGCCATGGAACGCAACTCAGGCCGGAGTCCTCAGAAGACGTACAGATTCTGTTCGTCTAACGAGATGGGGCGGCTGGCCAGAGCTAAATCTTCGATGAGGAGCTAGGCCTTGCCAATGTATTCGGCCGAAGTGGAGTCGCCTTGCCGGAATGCCTGGAGCCGGCCGAGCAGGTTCAAACAGCGAGCACGGGTGGAGGAAGCCAACGCCGTCTCGATGGACGTCCAAACATCGCGGGAGGTGGTCTTGCCGACGGAAAGGTACATACAAGGACAATATGAGGAGAGAAAGGATGTTTTGATCCTGCTGGATGTACTACCCGTGCGCCGGATTGACAGTGGTGGAGGTGGCCTCGTCGGACGACGTCCTGGTCGTGGAGGCTATGCGCACCAGCGGTGGACACGGATGCGTACCGTCGACGTAGCCAAGCAGTCCCTGGCCACGGAGGAAGGGGATGAGCTGCGTCCGCCAAAATAAATAGTTTCGTGTCGTCAATTTGATTGACACGAAATGGTGAGCGGAAATGAGATGATTGGGACCGGCGGCCGGAGGATGGCCGGCGGCGGTGGCTGACACAGTGTGTTCCGAGGAGATGTTTACGTTTGTTGCCATCGGAGAGAGAGAGAGAGAAAAAAAGAATGACCTATCGCTTTGATACCAGATGAGATAATGATTTTGTTGATTGAACTAACTGAACGATCAAGTTACAATACAGATAATAAGAGAAGACCTATAATCTGGGCTAAGGAACAGATAACTAACTTAGACTAATACAAAGTTTAATAATAATAATAACAATAATAATATATCTAACAGTCTCGACTGATTTTCCCACTGTAACAAATCTAATCACCTTAAAATGGAGTAATAAGGATATTAAAGTTGAAACAAAAGGCAAAACGATAACAACAATGACAATATCAATAATAAAAAATGCCTAGCTCTTGTAGCTCAGTTGGTTAGAGAACTCGCTTAGTAAGCGGGAGGTCTTGAGTTCAACTCTCAATGGGAGGCAATCTCAGTTCTAAAATTTATTAAAACAATACTACAAATCAACAACAATAAAAAGTATATAATAAAAATATGGAACAATGAATTCTTCATTTTAAGTTTTATACCATAGGCATTAGGCAACTTAATCTTGGTAAAATTAAGTCCAAGTTCAAAATTATTTTTATTTTTTTAATTTAACTTTGGAGTTTAAATATTTGATATATCCATTGTTTAAAAATTTAAGAATGAAAAAATTCTCAAGAAACAAAAAAATAATTGTTGCCTTTGGATTATTTTAAAAATTAAAAATAGAATATATCGAATAAAAAAAATTGTTCGAAATGACAGTTCAAACCAGAAATTCCCGATTCAGGTTTGCCATTTTCCGGAGATTTAAACCATAATTCATAATCGAACCGAACCGTGGTCACATCTAATAACACTAAATTAAATGTTGCGAAAATTTGAATTGTAAATAAATGCGACAACCCTTTTTAACGAAATGATGCACATTCATGGAAGAATCTAAATAGATAGAGTCAATGCTGAAGTTCTCAGATGTTAATCCCCATCATCGGATGCCGGATAACTGCCATGGTGTCGCTGAAGTACTGTATTTTTTATTGGATTGTCTTTGATGTGTTTTCCTACGGCCAAGAATTCTGAACGGGAAGATGTTTTACATGGCATGTGGGGATGTTTACCAACCGTTGTTTGTTGTCCTCGTCCTAAAGATCGCCTAGCGTAAGGCTGGCATTCATCTTCAGAATGTTCTGTGGTTCCATTCAACCATCCACGGGAGAGAAGAAACCCTAGATTATTGCCGAAAAGCTAGTGAGGAGGACAGGACTCGCGAAAGAGAGCGAGAGAAAAAATTTCAATAGTCTCGACTGATTTTCCCATTTTAACAAATCTAATCACCTTAAAATGGAGTAATTTGGATATTAAAGTTGAAACAAAAGGCAAAATGATCAAAAAATGAGAATATCAATAATAAAAATTGCGTAGCTCTTTTAGCTCAATTGGTTAGAGCACCCGTTTAGTAAGCGGGAGGTTTCGAGTTCAACTCTCGACAAGAGCAAATCTCAATTCTAAAATTAAAACAATATACTATAAATCTACAACAATCAAAAATAATAGAAATATGGAAGAATGAATTCATCATTTTAAGTTTTATACCATAAGGGCATTACGGAACCTAATCTTGGTAAAATTAAGTGCAAGTTCAAAATTATTTTTATTTTTTTAGTTTGACTTTGGAGTTTAAATATTTGATATAACCATTGTTTAAAAATTTAATAATGAAAAAAATTTCAAGAAACAAAAAATAATTGTTGCCTTTCAATTATTTTAAAAATTAAAAATAGAATTTACCGAATAAAATAAATTGTTCGAAATGGCAATCAAACCTGAAATTCATGATTCTGGTTTGCCATTTTCCAGAGATTTGAACCGTTAGTTCATAATCGAACCGAACTGTGGTCACATCTACTAACACTAAATTAATATTGCGAAAATTTGAATTGTAAATAACATGCGCCAACCCTTTTTAACGAAATGATGCACATTCATGGAAGAATCTAAAGAGATACTGTCAAGGCTGAAGTTCTCAGATGTTAATCCCCATCGTCGGACATCGGATAACCGCCATGGGATTGCTGAAGTACTGTAATTTTATTGGCTTGTCTGTGATGTGTTTTCGTACGGCCAAGAATTCTGAACGGAAAGATGTTTTACATGGCATGTGGGGATGTTTACCAACCGTTTTTTGTTGTCCTCGTTGTCAAGATCGCCTAGCGTAAGGCTGGCATTCATCTTCGGAATGTTCTGTGGTTCCATTCAACCATCCACAGGAGAATAGAAACCCCAGATTATCGCCGAAAAGCCGGTGTGGAGGACAGGACTCGCGAAAGAGAGCGAGAGAAAAAATTCAGATAGTCTCGACTGATTTTCCCATTTTTACAAATCTAATCACCTAAAAATGGAGTAATAAGGATATTAAAGTTGAAACAAAAGGCAAAATGATAACAACAATGACAATATCAATAATAAAAAATGCCTAGCTCTTGTAGCTCAGTTGGTTAGAGCACCCGTTTAGTAAGCGGGAGGTCCTGAGTTTAACTCTCAACAAGAGCACATATCAATTCCAAAATTGAAACAATATATTATAAATCTACATCAATCAAAAATAATAAAAATATGGAAGAATGAATTCTTCATTTTAAGTTTTATTTCATAGGCATTAGGCAACTTAATCTTGGTAAAATTAAGTGCAAGTTTAAAATTATTTTTATTTTTTTAGTTTGACTTTGAAGTTTAAATATTTCATATAACCATTGTTTAAAAATTTAAGAATGAAAAAATTTTCAAGAAACAAAAAATAATTGTTGCCTTTGAATTATTTTAAAAATTAAAAATAGAATATACCTAATAAATTTTTTTTTTCGAAATGGCAGTTCAAACCAGAAATTCTCTATTCAGGTTTGCCATTTTCCGGAGAATTAAACCGTCATTCATAATCGAACCGAACCGTGGTCACATCTACTAACACTAAATTAAATGTTGCGAAAATTTGAATTGTAAATAAATGCGCCAACCCTTTTTAACGAAATGATGCACATTCATGGAAGAATCTAAATAGATAGAGTGAAGGCTGAAGTTCTCATATGTTAATCCCTATCATCGGACACCAGATAACCGCCATGGTGTCACTGAAGTATTGTAATTTTATTGGCTTGTCTGTGATGTGTTTTCCAACGGCCAAGAATTCTGAACGGAAAGATGTTTTACTTGGCATGTGGGGATGTTTACCAACCATTGTTTGTTGTCCTCGTCGTCAAGATCGCCTAGCGTAAGGCTGACATTCATCTTCGGAATGTTCTGTGGTTCCATTCAACCATCCTCGGGAGAGAAAAAACCCTAGATTATCGTTGAAAAGCCGGTGAGGGGTACAGGACTCACGAAAGAGAGCGAGAGAAAAAATTCCAACAGTCTCGACTAATATTCCCATTTAAAAAAATCTAATCTCCTTAAAATGGAGTAATAAGGATATTAAAGTTTAAACAAAAGGCAAAATGATAACAACATTGACAATATCAATAATAAAAAATGTCTAGCTCTTGTAGCTCAGTTGGTTAGAGCACCCATTTAGTAAGCGGGAGGTCTTGAGTTCTACTCTCCACAAGCGCAAATCTTAATTCCTAATTTAAAATGATACTACCAATCTACAATAATAAAAAAAATATAATAAAGATATAGAAGAATGAATTCTTCATTTTAAGTTTTATATCATAGACAACTTAATCTTGGTAAAATTAAGTGCAAGTTCAAAATAATTTTAATTTTTTTAGTTTGACTTTAGAGTTTAAATATTTGATATAACCATTGTTTAAAAATTTAAGAACGAAAAGAATTTCAATAAACAAAATAAAAAATTAGTTCGAAATGGCAGTTGAAACTGGAAATCCCCGGTTCAGGTTTGCCATTTTCAAGAGATGTGAACCGTCAGTTCATATTCAAAACCGAACCGTGGTTACATCCACTAACACTAAATAAAATGTTGCAATAATTTGAATTGTAAATAACATTCATTAACCCTTATTAACTAATTGATGCACATTCATGGAAGAATCTAAAGAGATATAGTCAGGGTTAAAGTTCTCTGATGTTAATCCCCATCGTCGTACGCAAGATAACCGCTATGGTGTCGCTAAATAACTGTAATTTTATTGGCATGTCTGTGATGTGTTTTCCAACGGCCAAGAATTCTGAACGGAAAGATGTTTTACATGGCCTGTGGGGATTTTTACCAACCGTTGTTTGTTGTCCTCGACGTCAAGATCGCCTAGCGTAAGGATGACATTCATCTTTAGAAAGTTCTTTACAAGAGCAAATTACAATTCCAAATTTAAAATGATACTACCACTCTACAGCAATCACAAAAAAATAATAATAAAGATATAGGAGAATGAATTCTTCATTTTAAGGTTTATATCATAGACAACTTAATCTTGGTAAAATTAAGTGCAAGTTCAAAATAATTTTAATTTTTTTAGTTTGACTTTAGAGTTTAAATATTTGACAAAACCATTGTTTAAAAATTGAAGAACGAAAATAATTTTAAAAAACAAAATTAATTGTTGCCTTTGAATTATTTTAAAAATTAAAAATAGAATTTATCCAAAAAATAAAATAAAAAATTAGTTCGAAATGGCGGTTCAAACTGTAAATCCTCGGTTACGGTTAGCCATTTTCCGGAGATGTGAACCGTCAGTTCATACTCAGAACTGAACCGTGGTCACATCCACTAACACTAAATTAAATGTCGCAAAAAATTGAATTGTAAATAACATGCGTCAACCTTTAAAAACTAAATGATGCAGATTCATGGAAGAATCTAAAGTGATAGAGTCAAGGTTAAAGTTCTCTGATGTTATTCCCCATCATCGTACGCAAGATAACCGCTATGGTGTCGCTAAAGTACTATAATTTTATTGGCATGTCTGTAATGTGTTTTCCTACGGCCAGGAATTCTGAACGGAAAGATGTTTTAAATGGTCTGTGGCGATGTTTACCAACCGTTGTTTGTTGTCCTCGTCATCAAGATCGCCTAGCTTAATGATGGCATTCATCTTCCGAAATTTCTTTGGTTCCATTCAACCATCTACGTGTGGGAAGAAACCCTAGATTATGATTGAAAAGCCGGTGAGGGGGACAGGACTCGCGAAAGAGAGCGAGAGAAAAAATTCCAATAGTCTCGACTGATATTCCCATTTTAACAAATCTAATCACCTTAAAATGGAGTAATAAGGATATAAAAGTTTAAACAAAAGGCAAAATGACAATATCAGTAGTAAAAAATGTCTAGCTCTTGTAGCTCAGTTGGTTAGAGCACCTGTTTAGTAAGCAGGAGGTCTTGAGTTCAACTCTCGTTTTAAAATAATACAAACAATCTACAATAATCACAAAAAGTAATTAATATATAGGAGAATGAATTCTTCATTTTAAGTTTTATATCATAGACAACTTAATCTTGGTAAAATTAAGTGCAAGTTCAAAATAATTTTAATTTTTTTAGTTTGACGTTAGAGTTTAAATATTTGATATAACCATTGTTTAAAAATTTAAGAACGAAAAGAATTTCAAAAAAAAAAAAATTAATTGTTGCCTTTGAATTATTTTAAAAATTAAAAATAGAATTTATCCAAAAAATAAAATAAAAAATTAGTTCGAAATGGCAGTTCAAACTGGAAATCGCCGGTACCGGTTTGCCATTTTCCGGAGATGTGAACCGTCAGTTCATACTCAGAACCGAACCATGGTCACATCCACTAACACTAAATTAAATGTTGCAATAATTTTAATTGTAAATAACATTCATCAACCCCTATTAACTAATTGATGCACATTAATGGAAGAATCTAAAGAGATATAGTCAGGGTTAAAGTTCTCTGATGTTAATCCCCATCGCCGTACGCAATTTAACCGCTATGGTGTCGCTAAACAACTGTAATTTTATTGGCATGTCTGTGATGTGTTTTCCAACGGCTAAGAATTCTGAACGGAAAGATGTTTTACACGGCCTGTGGGGATTTTTACCAACCGTTGTTTGTTGTCCTCATCGTCAAGATCGCCTAGCGTAAGGATGGAATTCATCTTCCGAATGTTCTTTGGTTCCATTCAACCATCCACGTGTGGGATGAAACCCTAGATTATCGTTGAAAAGCCGGTGAGGGGGACAGGACTCGCGAAAGAGAGCGAGAGAAAAAATTCCAATAGTCTCGACTAATATTCCTATTTTAACAAATCTAATCACCATAAAATCGAGTAATAAGGATATTAAAGTTTAAACAAAAGGCAAAATGGCAACAACAATGACAATATCAATAAAAAAAATTGTCTTGCTCTTGTAGCTAAGTTGGTTAAAGCACTTGTTTTGTAAGCGGGAGGTCTTGAGTTCAACTCTTGATTTAAAATAATACTAACAATCTACAATAATCACAAAAAGTAATTAAGATATAGGAGAATGAACTCTTCATTTGAAGTTTTATATCATAGACAACTTAATCTTGGTAAAATTAAGTGCAAGTTTAAAATAATTTTAATTTTTTTAGTTTGACGTTAGAGTTTAAATATTTGATATAACCATTGTTTAAAAATTTAAGAACGAAAAGAATTTCAAAAAACAAAATTAATTGTTGCCTTTGAATTATTTTAAAAATTAAAAATAGAATTTATCCAAAAAATAAAATAAAAAATTTGTTCGAAATGGCAGTTCAAACTGGAAATCCCCGGTTCAGGTTTGCCATTTTCCGGAAATGTGAACCGTCAGTTCATACCTAGAACCGAACCGTGGTCACACCCACTAACACTAAAGTAAATGTTGCAATAATTTGAATTTTAAATAACATTCATCAACCCTTATTAACTAATTGATGCACATTCATGGAAGAATCTAAAGAGATATAGTCAGTGTTAAAGTTCTCTGATGTTAATCCCCATCGTCGTACGCAAGATAACCGCTATGGTGTCGCTAAACAACTGTAATTTTATTGGCATGTCTGTGATGTGTTTTCCAACGGCCAAGAATTCTGAACGGAAAGAAGTTTTACATGGCCTGTAAGGATTTTTACCAACCGTTGTTTGTTGTCCTCGTCGTCAAGATCGCCTAGTGTAAGGATGGCATTCATCTTTCGAATGTTCTTTGGTTCCATCCAACCATCCACGTGTGGGATGAAACCCTAGATTATCGTTGAAAAGCCGGTGAGGGGAACAGGACTCGCGAAAGAGAGCGAGAGAAAAAATTCCAATAGTCTCGACCGATATTCCTATTTTAACAAATCTAATCACCTAAAAATGGAGTAATAAGGATATTAAAGTTTAAACAAAAGGAAAAATGGCAACAACAATGACAATATCAATAATAAAAATTGTCTTGCTCTTGTAGCTCAGTTGGTTAGAGCACCCGTTTAGTAAGTAGGAGGTCTTGAGTTCAACTCTCAACAAGAGCAAATCACAATTCCAAATATAAAATGATACTACTGATCTTTAATAATCACAAAAATTAACAAATATATAGGAGAATGAATTCTTCATTTTAAGTTTTATATCATAGACAACTTAATCTTGGTAAAATTAAGTGCAAGTTCAAAATAATTTTAATTTTTTTAGTTTGACTTTAGAGTTTAAATATTTGATATAACCATTGTTTAAAAATTTAAGAACGAAAAGAATTTCAAAAAACAAAATTAATTGTTGCCTTTGAATTATTTTAAAAATTAAAAATAGAATTTATTAAAAAAAATAAAATAAAAATTAGTTCGAAATGGCGGTTCAAACTGTAAATCCTCGGTTACGGTTTGCCATTTTCCGGAGATGTGAACCGTCAGTTCATACTCAGAACCGAACCGTGGTCACATCCACTAACTCTAAATTAAATGTCGCAAAAATTTGAATTGTAAATAACATGCGTCAACCTTTAAAAACTAAATGATGCAGATTCATGGAAGAATCTAAAGTGATAGAGTCAAGGTTAAAGTTCTCTGATGTTAATCCCCATCATCTTACGCAAGATAACCGCTATGGTGTCGCTAAAGTACTATAATTTTATTGGCATGTCTGTAATGTGTTTTCCTACGGCAAAGAATTCTGAACGGAAAGATGTTTTAAATGGTCTATGGCGATGTTTACCAACCGTTGTTTATTGTCCTCGTCGTCAAGATCGCCTAGCTTAAGGATGGCATTCATCTTCCGAATGTTCTTTGGTTCCATTCAACCATCCACGTGTGGGAAGAAACCTTAGATTATGTTGGTCCCAAAAGAGGTAAGGTGAAAGTCTAGAGGGGGGGGGGGGTGAATATACTTTCAAACTTTTTCGCACAGCACAACAATTGCTAAGACAGAGATAAACCAAAACTCATAACTTGATTGTTAGAGTATGGTGCACAGCGGAAATAAATAAACATAAAGTGTGTGTGAGATTGTGTGAGCAGTATATCTTCGTGAGAGCGAATATGTAAAGAGCAGTATGTAAAGAAAGCAGTAAAGAACACAAGACAATTATAGTGGTTCGCGAGGTGGTGTAATCCTCCTACTCCACTTGCTCTTTTCTCCAAGAGCCAATTCACTATATCTACCACTCCTTGGTTCCAAGATACAATGAATTTCCGTGATCTAGTGCTTTGATCACAAAGCCCGCACTAATCACGCCCAGTGACACCACACTGCTGCTTCGGGTTTCACGTCGCCGCGCTACTATCCCAGGATTTCACGACTCCGCGTTACTTTCCCCACGTCTTCCACACTCCGGTAGAAACGTATCCCGTGATCTGGTGCTTTGATCACCAAGCCCACACCAATCACGCCCAGTGCCTCCGACACTGCTGCTTCGGATCTCACAGCTCCGTGTGACAATCCAGGATTTCACAGCTCCGTGCTACTTTCCTCCCTTCTCTTGTTTTGCTCCAAAACAAGTGTTGTCTTGCTTCCAACTTCTGAGACTCTGTAGTTGATCTTCAATGATGCGCAGGTCTCTTTGATGAAGATAAACACTCTGGAATGATTTCTCCTGATAGCTCTGAGTGTTTTTCTCTCTTTGAATGTATCAAGTAAAGCACTTGATATTTATGCTCTGTTTTGCTCTGTTTAAGAACTCTCAGAATATTTTTCTTTTGAAGCTCTCTGAGTTCTTTTTCTTTTCTCACTTCTCACTTGAAGATTTTTGGTATGCTCTTTACCAAATGAGATTTTTGCTCTATGCTCTTTCAAGCTTAATTGCTCTATTCGATCCCTTTGATGGATTCGAATTTTCTGCTCTCTTGTTCGTGAGTTCGTTTAACTTCTCATCTTCAAGTCTTCATATCTTCATCATTTTATAGCTGGTAATGAGAATCTGTCTGTTGGAAAGAGACGCTCTCATTTTTGAAATCTTGTATCTTTTGTCAGAGATCTTATCTTATCTTCTGCAAAAATGTCAGAAAGAGATAAGCTAGCCGTTGATGGAGTTTTATCTCCATGTAAATGAGCTCCCAAACTTCATCTGATACTCCTCTGGTTTTACGTTGAGTGGAAAACATCTGGGTCTCAGTTTTGGTGTAGAATGGCTTCTCTGATTAGCTCTGAAGTGGTCTTTGTATCTTTGGGATTTAAAAATAATCTTTATTTTAATCCCATACTAGTTAGACTAGTATTTTCCTTGTGAGAATATTTTTCACTGTAAGTTCTGCTTCATCTTCTTCATTCTCACGTCTGGGTGTTTTCTGACTTCAACTGGCTTTTAACTTCCACCCAATTTGAATTTCTCCTTTGTAATTGACACCCAATTTCAATTGGCTTGTAATTGGCACCCAATTTAAATTTCTCCATTGTAATTGGCTCCCAATTGACTTTGACTGCTCCTGGTGCTTTCAATTGCTTCCCAATTTGAATTGTTGACTTTGACTTTGAAATTGGCTCCAAGACTTCTCCTGTATTTGAATTTCATCTCAATTCAATTTGATCTCCATGTCTTCTTTGAATCGGTCCCCAACTTTGAAATTGCATCCCATACTACAACCTCAATTGGCTCCCAATTTCAATTCTACATTGAAACTTGCTCCCAATTTCAATTGATTTTGATTTCTCTGAAACTGGCTCCCAATTTCAATTGCTTCGAACTAGCTCCCAATTTCAATTTCTATCTGAAACTGGCTCCCAATTTCAATTGCTTCGAACTAGCTCCCAATTTCAATTTCTATCTGAAACTGGCTCCCAATTTCAATTGCTTCGAACTAGCTCCCAATTTCAATTTCTATGAAATCGGCTCCCAAGTGTAATTGCATCTCAATTGCCACCCAAGTGAGATCCACTTGTAATTGGCGCCCAAAGCCAAACTAGCGCCCAACTCCATCAGATTTATTTAATTTGACTTCTCAAATTTTACCTTGTAAAATTGTTAATGGTAAGTTTCGAACTTGAGCCATTTCAGATAATATATCAAGCATCATCCACTTCGTTCGTACAGCTTTTGATTAAATCTCCAAACACATTTGATGTACTTCTTTATTTCCATAGATGCTTGATCTTCAAGTCAATTTCGTGCATTCTTCCAATATTAATTTTCTTCACGAAAATTCTTCTGTGATATCTTCTTTGAGTAGTAGCGATGTGAATATTGTATCATTCATATTCTTCTTCAATTTGCCATTTTCTCCAGGCAAATTCTTGATTTTCGGCTTTATATCTTCTTCTTCTATTTTCATGCATCTTCCTCTGTTTTTTTCTATTCATAATTAAATAATTTCCCGATCATGGTCTAAGACTCTACTAGACCTAGAAACAAAATTTGGGGGATCTACAAATATAAATTTGGCATATCAAAACCATTACACTTTATTCCTAACAGATTATGATTGAAAAGCCGGTGAGGGAGACAGGACTCGCGAAAGAGAGCGAGAGAAAAAATTCCAATAGTCTCGACTGATATTCCCATTTTAACAAATCTAATCACCTTAAAATGGAGTAATAAAGATATTAAAGTTTAAACAAAAGGCAAAATCGCAACAATAATGACAATATCAATAATAAAAAATGTCTTGCTCTTGTAGCTCAGTTGGTTAAAGCACCCGTTTAGAAAGCAGGAGGTTTTGAGTTCAACTCTCGATTTAAAATAATACTAACAATCTACAATAATCACAAAAAGTAATTAAGATATAGGAGAATGAATTCTTTATTTTAAGTTTTATATCATAGACAACTTAATCTTGGTAAAATTAAGTGCAAGTTCAAAATAATTTTAATTTTTTTAGTTTGACGTTAGAGTTTAAATATTTTATATAACCAATGTTTAAAAATTTAAGAACGAAAAGAATTTCAAAAAACAAAATTAATTGTTGCATTTGAATTATTTTAAAAATTAAAAATAGAATTTATCCTTAAAATAAAATAAAAAATTAGTTATAAATGGCAGTTCAAACTGGAAATCCCTGGTTCCGGTTTGCCATTTTCCGGAGATGTGAACCTTCAGTTCATACTCAGAACCGAACCGTGGTCACATCCACTAACACTAAATTAAATGTTGCAATAATTTGAATTTTAAATAACATTCATCAACCCTTATTAACTAATTGATGCACATTCATGGAAGAATCTAAAGAGATATAGTCAGGGTTAAAGTTCTCTGATGTTAATCCCCATCGTCGTACGCAAGATAACCGCTATGGTGTCGCTAAACAACTGTAATTTTATTGGCATGTCTGTGATGTGTTTTCCAACGGCCAAGAATTCTGAACGGAAAGATGTTTTACACGGCCTGTGGGGATTTTTACCAACAGTTGTTTGTTGTCCTCATCGTCAAGATCGCCTAGCGTAAGGATGGAATTCATCTTCCGAATGTTCTTTGGTTCCATTCAACCATCCACGTGTGGGATGAAACCCTAGATTATCGTTGAAAAGCCGGTGAGGGGGACAGGACTCGCGAAAGAGAGCGGGAGAAAAAATTCCAATAGTCTCGACTGATATTCCTATTTTAACAAATCTAATCACCTTAAAATGGATTAATATGGATATTAAAGTTTAAACAAAAGGCAAAATGGCAACAACAATGACAATATCAATAATAAAAAATGTCTTGCTCTTGTAGCTCAGTTGGTTAAAACACCTGTTTAGTAAGTGGGAGGTCTTGAGTTCAACTTTCAAATTAAAATAGCACTAACAATCTACAATAATCACAAAAAGTAATTAATATATAGGAGAATGAATTCTTCATTTTAAGTTTTATATCATAGACAACTTAATCTTGGTAAAATTAAGTGCAAGTTCAAAATAATTTTAATTTTTTTGGTTTGACTTTAGAGTTTAAATATTTGATATAACCATTGTTTAAAAATTTAAGAACGGAAAGAATTTCAAAAAACAAAATTAATTGTTGCCTTTGAATTATTTTTAAAATTAAAAATAGAATTTATCCACAAAATAAAATAAAAAATTTGTTCGAAATGGCAATTCAAACTGGAAAACCCCAGTTCCGGTTTGCCATTTTCCAGAGATGTGAACTGTCAGTTCATACTCGGAACCGATCCGTGGTCACATCCACTAACACTAATTTAAATGTTGCAAAAATTTGAATTGTAAATAACATGCGTCAATCCTTAATAACTAAATGATGCACATTCATGGAAGAACCTAAAGAGATAGAGTCAAGGTTAAAGTTCTCTGATGTTAATCCCCATAGTCGTACACAAGATAATCGCTATGGTGTCGCTAAAGTACTGTAATTTTATTGGCATGTCTGTAATTTATTTTTCTACGGCCAAGAATTCTTAACGGAACGATGTTTTAAATGGCCTGTGGCGATGTTTACCAACCGTTGTTTGTTGTCCTCGTCGTCAAGATCGCATAGCGTAAGGATGGCATTCATTTTCCGAAGGTTCTTTGGTTCCATTCAACCATCCATGTGTGGGAAGAAACCCTAGATTATGATTGAAAAGCCGGTGAGGGGGACAGGACTCGCGAAAGAGAGCGAGAGAAAAAATTCCAATAGTCTCGACTGATATTCCCATTTTAACATATCTAATCACCTTAAAATGGAGTAATAAGGATATTAAAGTTTAAACTAAAGGCAAAATGAGAATATCAATAGTAAAAAATGTCTAGCTCTTGTAGCTTAGTTGGTTAGAGCACCCGTTTAGAAAGCGGGAGGTCTTGAGTTCAACTCCCATTTTAAAATAATATAAACAATCTACAATAATCACAAAAAGTAATTAAGATATAGGAGAATGAATTCTTCGTTTTAAGTTTTATATCATAGACAACTTAATCTTGGTAAAATTAAGTGCACGTTCAAAATAATTTTAATTTTTTTAGTTTGACGTTAGAGTTTAAATATTTGATATAACCATTGTTTAAAAATTTAAGAACGAAAAGAATTTCAAAAAAAAAAAATTAATTGTTGCCTTTGAATTATTTTAAAAATTAAAAATAGAATTTATCCAAAAAATAAAATAAAAAATTAGTTCGAAATGGCAGTTCAAACTGAAAATCCCCGGTACCGGTTTGCCATTTTCCGGAGATGTGAACCGTCAGTTCATACTCAGAACCGAACCGTGGTCACATCCACTAACACTAAATTAAATGTTGCATTAATTTGAATTGTAAATAACATTCATCAACCCTTATTAACTAATTGATGCATATTCATGGAAGAATCTAAAGAGATATAGTCAGGGTTAAAGTTCTCTGATGTTAATCCCCATCTCCGTACGCAAGTTAACTGCTATGGTGTCGCTAAATAACTGTAATTTTATTGGCATGTCTGTGATGTGTTTTCCAACGGCTAAGAATTCTGAACGGAAAGATGTTTTACACGGCCTGTGGGGATTTTTACCAACCGTTGTTTGTTGTCCTCGTCGTCAAGATCGCCTAGCGTAAGGATGGAATTCATCTTCCGAATGATCTTTGGTTCCATTCAACCATCCACGTGTGGGATGAAACCCTAGATTATCGTTGAAAAGCCGGTGAGGGGGACAGGACTCGCGAAAGAGAGCGAGAGAAAAAATTCCAATAGTCTCGACTAATATTCCTATTTTAACAAATCTAATCACCATAAAATCGAGTAATAAGGATATTAAAGTTTAAACAAAAGGCAAAATGGCAACAACAATGACAATATCAATAAAAAAAATTGTCTTGCTCTTGTAGCTAAGTTGGTTAAAGCACTTGTTTTGTAAGCGGGAGGTCTTGAGTTCAACTCTTGATTTAAAATAATACTAACAATCTACAATAATCACAAAAAGTAATTAAGATATATGAGAATGAATTCTTCATTTTAAGTTTTATATCATAGACAACTTAATCTTGGTAAAATTAAGTGCAAGTTTAAAATAATTTTAATTTTTTTAGTTTGACGTTAGAGTTTAAATATTTGATATAACCATTGTTTAAAAATTTAAGAACGAAAAGAATTTCAAAAAACAAAATTAATTGTTGCCTTTGAATTATTTTAAAAATTAAAAATTGAATTTATCCAAAAAATAAAATAAAAAATTAGTTCGAACTGGCAGTTCAAACTGGAAATCCCCGGTTCAAGTTTGCCATTTTCCAGAAATGTGAACCGTCAGTTCATACCTAGAACCGAACATTGGTCACATCCACTAACACTAAAGTAAATGTTGCAATAATTTGAATTTTAAATAACATTCATCAACCCTTATTAACTAATTGATGCACATTCATGGAAGAATCTAAAGAGATATAGTCAGGGTTAAATTTCTCTGATGTTAATCCCCATCGTCGTACGCAAGATAAACGCTATGGTATCGCTAAACAACTGTAATTTTATTGGCATGTCTATGATGTGTTTTCCAACGGCCAAGAATTCTGAACGGAAAGAAGTTTTACATGGCCTGTGAGGATTTTTACCAACCGTTGTTTGTTGTCCTCGTCGTCAAGATCGCCTAGCGTAAGGATGGCATTCATCTTCCGAATGTTCTTTGGTTCCATTCAACCATCCACGTGTGGGATGAAACCCTAGATTATCGTTGAAAATCCGGTGAGGGGGACAGGACTCGCGAAAGAGAGCGAGAGAAAAAATTCCAATAGTCTCGACTGATATTCCCATTTTAACAAATCTAATCACCTAAAAATGGAGTAATAAGGATATTAAAGTTTAAACAAAAGGCAAAATGGCAACAACAATGACAATATCAATAATAAAATATGTCTTGCTCTTGTAGCTCAGTTGGTTAAAGCACCTGTTTAGTAAGCGGGAGGTCTTGAGTTCAACTCTCAACAAGAGCAAATCTCAATTCCAAATTTAAAACGATACTACCGATCTACAACAATCACAAAAAATAATAAAGATATAGGAGAATGAGTTCTTCATTTTTTAAGGTTTATATCATAGACAACTTATTCTTGGTAAAATTAAGTGCAAGTTCAAAATAATTTTAATTTGTTTAGATTGACTTTAGAGTTTAAATATTTGACATAACCATTGTTTAAAAATTTTAGAACGAAAAGAATTTCAAAAAACAAAATTAATTGTTGCATTTGAATTATTTTAAAAATTAAAAATAGAATTTATCCTTAAAATAAAATAAAAAATTAGTTATAAATGGCAGTTCAAACTGGAAATCCCTGGTTCCGGTTTGCCATTTTCCTAAGATGTGAACCGTCAGTTCATACTCAGAACCGAACCGTGGTCACATCCACTAACACTAAATTAAATGTTGCAATAATTTGAATTTTAAATAACATTCATCAACCCTTATTAACTAATTGATGCACATTCATGGAAGAATCTAAAGAGATATAGTCAGGGTTAAAGTTCTCTGATGTTAATCACCACCGTCGTACGCAAGATAACCGCTATGGTGTCGCTAAACAACTGTAATTTTATTGGCTCTTCTGTGATGTGTTTTCCAACGGCCAAGAATTCTGAACGGAAAGATGTTTTACACGGCCTGTGGGGATTTTTACCAACCGTTGTTTGTAGTCCTCGCCGTCAAGATCGCCTAGCGTAAGGATGGAATTCATCTTCCGAATGTTCTTTGGTTCCATTCAACCATCCACGTGTGGGATGAAACCCTAGATTATCGTTGAAAAGCCGGTGAGGGGGACAGGACTCGCGAAAGAGAGCGGGAGAAAAAATTCCAATAGTCTCGACTGATATTCCTATTTTAACAAATCTAATCACCTTAAAATGGAGTAATATGGATATTAAAGTTTAAACAAAAGGCAAAATGGCAACAACAATGACAATATCAATAATAAAATATGTCTTGCTCTTGTAGCTCAGTTGGTTAAAGCACCTGTTTAGTAAGCGGGAGGTCTTGAGTTCAACTCCCTATTTAAAGTAATACTAACAATCTGCAATAATCACAAAAAGTAATTAAGATATAGGAGAACGAATTCTTCATTTTAAGTTTTATATCATAGACAACTTAATCTTGGTAAAATTAAGTGCAAGTTCAAAATAATTTTAATTTTTTTGGTTTGACTTTAGAGTTTAAATATTTGATATAACCATTGTTTAAAAATTTAAGAACGAAAAGAATTTCAAAAAAAAAATTAATTGTTGCATTTGAATTATTTTAAAAATTAAAAATAGAATTTATCCTTAAAATAAAATAAAAAATTAGTTATAAATGGCAGTTCAAACTGGAAATCCCCGGTTCCGGTTTGCCATTTTCCTAAGATGTGAACCGTCAGTTCATATTCAGAACCGAACCGTGGTCACAACCACTAACACTAAATTAAATGTTGCAATAATTTGAATTTTAAATAACATTCATCAACCCTTATTAACTAATTGATGCACATTCATGGAAGAATCTAAAGAGATATAGTCAGGGTTAAAGTTCTCTGATGTTAATCCCCATCGTCGTACGCAAGATAACCGCTATGGTGTCGCTAAACAACTGTAATTTTATTGGCTCTTCTGTGATGTGTTTTCCAACGGCCAAGAATTCTGAACGGAAAGATGTTTTACACGGCCTGTGGGGATTTTTACCAACCGTTGTTTGTAGTCCTCATCGTCAAGTTCGCCTAGCGTAAGGATGGAATTCATCTTCCGAATGTTCTTTGGTTCCATTCAACCATCCACGTGTGGGATGAAACCCTAGATTATCGTTGAAAAGCCGGTGAGGGGGACAGGACTCGCGAAAGAGAGCGGGAGAAAAAATTCCAATAGTCTCGACTGATATTCCTATTTTAACAAATCTAATCACCTTAAAATGGAGTAATATGGATATTAAAGTTTAAACAAAAGGCAAAATGGCAACAACAATGACAATATCAATAATAAAATATGTCTTGCTCTTGTAGCTCAGTTGGTTAAAGCACCTGTTTAGTAAGCGGGAGGTCTTGAGTTCAACTCTCAAACTAAAGTAATACTAACAATCTGCAATAATCACAAAAAGTAATTAAGATATAGGAGAACGAATTCTTCATTTTAAGTTTTATATCATAGACAACTTAATCTTGGTAAAATTAAGTGCAAGTTCAAAATAATTTTAATTTTTTTGGTTTGACTTTAGAGTTTAAATATTTGATATAACCATTGTTTAAAAATTTAAGAACGAAAAGAATTTCAAAAAACAAAATTAATTGTTGCCTTTGAATTATTTTAAAAATTAAAAATAGAATTTATCCACAAAATAAAATAAAAAATTAGTTCGAAATGGCAATTCAAACTGGAAATCCCCGATTCCGGTTTACCATTTTCCAGAGATGTGAACTGTCAGTTCATACTCGGAACCGAACCGTGGTCACATCCACTAACACTAAATTAAATGTTGCAAAAATTTGAATTGGAAATATCATTCGTCAATCCTTAATAAATAAATGATGCACATTCATGGAAGAATCTACGGAGATAGAGTCAAGGTTAAAGTTCTCTGATGTTAATCCCCATCGTCGTACGCAAGATAACCGCTATGGTGTCACTAAAGTACTCTAATTTTATTGGCATGTCTGTAATTTGTTTTCCTACAGCCAAGAATTCTGAACGGAAAGATGTTTTACATGGCCTGTGGCGATGTTTACCATCCGTTGTTTGTTGTCCTCGTCGTCAAGATCGCAATGCGTAAGGATGGCATTCATTTTCCGAATGTTCTTTGGTTCCATTCAACCATCCATGTGTGGGATGAAACCCTAGATTATCGTTGAAAAGCCGGTGAGGGGGACAGGACTCGCGAAAGAGAGCGAGAGAAAAAATTCAAATAGTCTCGACTGATTTCCCATTTTATCAAATCTAATCACCTTAAAATGGAGTAATAAGGATATTAAAGTTTAAACAAAAGGAAAAATGACAAGAAAAATGACAATATCAATAATAAAAATTTTGTAGCTCTTCTAGCTCAGTTGGTTAGAGCACCTGTTTAGTAAGCGGGAGGTCTTGAGTTCAACTCTCGCTATGAAACAGAACTAACAATCTACAATAATCACAAAAAGTAATAAAGATATAGGAGAATGAATTCTACATTTTAAGTTTTATATCATAGACAACTTAATCTTTGTAAAATTAAGTGCAAGTTCAAAATAATTTTAATTTTTTTAGTTTAACTTTAGAGTTTAAATATTTGATATAACCATTGTTTAAAAATTTAAGAACGAAAAGAATTTCAAAAAACAAAATTAATTGTTGCCTTTGAATTATTTTAAAAATTAAAAATAGAATTTATCCAAAAAATAAAATAAAAAATTAGTTCGAAATGGCGGTTCAAACTGTAAATCCTCGGTTACGGTTAGCCATTTTCCGGAGATGTGAACCGTCAGTTCATACTCAGAACCGAACCGTGGCCACATCCACTAACACTAAGTTAAATGTCGCAAAAATTTGAATTGTAAATAACATGCGTCAACCTTTAAAAACAAAATGATGCAGATTCATGGAAGAATCTAAAGAGATATAGTCAGGGTTAAAGTTCTCTGATGTTAATCCCCATCGTCGTACGTAAGATAACCTCTATGGTGTCGCTAAAGAACTGTAATTTTTTTGGCATGTCTGTGATGTGTTTTCCAACGGCCAAGAATTCTTTACGGAAAGATGTTTTACACGGCCTGTGGGGATTTTTACCAACCGTTGATTGTTGTCCTCATCGTCAAGATCGCCTAGCGTAAGGATGGAATTCATCTTCCGAATGTTCTTTGGTTCCATTCAACCATCCACGTGTGGGATGAAACCCTAGATTATCGTTGAAAAGCCGGTGAGGGGGACAGGACTCGCGAAAGAGAGCGAGAGAAAAAATTCCAATAGTCTCGACTGATATTCCTATTTTTACAAGTCTAATCACCTTAAAATGGAGTAATATGGATATTTAAGTTTAAACAAAAGGCAAAATGGCAACAACAATGACAATATCAATAATAAAAAATGTCTTGCTCTTGTAGCCCAGTTAGTTAAAGTACCCGTTTAGTAAGCGGGAGGTCTTGAGTTCAACTCTCAATTTAAAATAATACTAACAACCTACAATACTCACAAAAAGTAATTAAGATATAGGAGAATGAATTCTTCATTTTAAGTTTTATATCATAGACTACTTAATCTTGGTAAAATTAAGTGCAAGTTCAAAATAATTTTAATTTTTTTGGTTTGACTTTAGAGTTTAAATATTTGATATAACCATTGTTTAAAAATTTTAGAACTAAAAGAATTTCAAAAAAAAAAATTAATTGTTGCCTTTGAATTAGTTTAAAAATGAAAAATAGAATTTATCCACAAAATAAAATAAAAAATTACTTGGAAATGGCAATTCAAACTGGAAATCCCTGGTTCCGGTTTGCCATTTTCCAGAGATGTGAACTGTCAGTTCATACTCGGAACCGAACCGTGGTCACATCCACTAACACTAAATTAAATGTTGCAAAAATTTGAATTGAAAATAACATTCGTCAATCCTTAATAACATAATGATGCACATTCATGGAAGAACCTAAAGAGATAGAGTCATGGTTCTCTGATGTTAATTCCCATCGTCGTACGCAAGATAACCGCTATTGTGTCGCTAAAGTACTGTAATTTTATTGGCATGTCTGTAATTTGTTTTCCTACGGCCAAGAATTCTGAACGGAAAGATGTTTTACATGGCCTGTGGCGATGTTTACCAACTGTTGTTTGTTGTCCTCGTCGTCAAGATCACATAGCGTAAGGATGGCATTCATTTTCCGAATGTTCTTTGGTTCCATTCAACCATCCACGTGTGGGATGAAACCCTAGATTATCGTTGAAAATCCGGTGAGGGGGACAGGACTCGCGAAAGAGAGCGAGAGAAAAAATTCCAATAGTCTCGACTGATATTCCCATTTTAACAAATCTAATCACCTTAATATGGAGTAATAAGGATATTAAAGTTTAAATAAAAGGCAAAATGATAACAACAATGACAATATCAATAATAAAAAATGTCTAGCTCTTGTAGCTTAGTTGGTTAGAGCACTCGTTTGGTAAGCGGGTGGTCTTGAGTTCAACTCTTGGTAAGAGCAAATCTAAATTCCAAATTTAAAACGATACTACTGATCTACAACAATCACAAAAAATAATAAAGATATAGGAGAATGAATTCTTCATTTTACGGTTTATATCATAGACAACTTATTCTTGGTAAAATTAAGTGCAAGTTCAAAATAATTTTAATTTTTTTAGTTTGACTTTAGAGTTTAAATATTTGACATAACCATTGCTTAAAAATTTAAGAACGAAAAGAAATTCAAAAAAGAAAATTAATTGTTGCCTTTGAATTATTTTAAAAATTAAAAATAGAATTTATCCACAAAATAAAATAAAAAATTAGTTCGAAATGGCAGTTCAAACTGGAAATCCCCGGTTCCGGTTTGCCATTTTCCTGAGATGTGAACCATCAGTTCATACTCGGAACTGAACCGTGGTCACATCCACTAACACTAAATTAAATGTTGCAATTATTTGAATTGTAAATAACATGCGTCAATCCTTAATAACTAAATAATGCACATTCATGGAAGAATCTAAAGAGATAGAGTCAAGGTTAAGGTTCTCTGATGTTAATCCCCATCGTCGTACGCAAGATAACCTCTATGGTGTCGCTAAAGAACTGTAATTTTATTGGCATGTCTGTAATTTGTTTTCCTACGGCCAAGAATTCTGAACGGTAAGATGTTTTACATGGCATGTGGCGATGTTTTCCAACCGTTGTTTGTTGTCCTCGTCGTCAAGATCGCCTATCGTAAGGATGGCATTCAACTTCCGAATGTTCTTTGGTTCCATTCAACCATCCACCTGTGGGATGAAACCCTATATTATCGTTGAAAATCCGGTGAGGGGGACAGGACTCGCGAAAGAGAGCGAGAGAAAAAATTCCAGTAATCTCGACTGATATTCCCATTTTTATAAATCTAATCACCTTAAAATGGAGTAATAAGGATATTAAAGTTTAAATAAAAGGCAAAATGATAACAACAATGACAATATCAATAATTAAAAATGTTTAGCTCTTGTAGCTCAGTTGGTTAGGGCACCGCTTTAGTAAGCGAGTGGTCTTGAGTTCAACCCTCGAGAAGAGGAAATCTTAATTCCATATTTAAAATGATACTACCGATCTACAACAATCACAAAAAATAATAAAGATATAGGAGAATGAATTCTTCATTTTAAGGTTTATATCATAGACAACTTATTCTTGGTAAAATTAAGTGCAAGTTCAAAATAATTTTAATTTTTTTAGTTTGACTTTAGAGTTTAAATATTTGACATAACCATTGTTTAAAAATTTAAGAACGAAAAGAATTTCAAAAAACAAAATTAATTGTTGCATATGAATTATTTTAAAAATTAAAAATAGAATTTATCCACAAAATAAAATAAAAAATTAGTTCGAAATGGCAGTTCAAACTCGAAATCCCCGGTTCCGGTTTGCCATTTTCCTGAGATGTGAACCGTCAGTTCATACTCGGAACCGAACCGTGGTCACATCCACTAACACTAAATTAAATGTTGCAATTATTTGAATTGTAAATAACATGCGTCAATCCTTAATAACTAAATGATGCACATTCATGGAAGAATCTAAAGAGATAGAGTCAAGGTTAAAGTTCTCTGATGTTAATCCCCATCGTCGTACGCAAGATAACCGCTATGGTGTCGCTAAAGTACTGTAATTTTATTGGCATGTTTGTAATTTGTTTTCCTACGGCCAAGAATTCTGAACGTAAAGAAGTTTTACATGGCATGTGGCGATGTTTTCCAACCGTTGTTTGTTGTCCTCGTCGTTAAGATCGCCTAGCGTAAGGATGGCATTTATCTTCCGAACGTTCTTTGGTTCCATTCAACCATCCACGTGTGGGAAGAAACCCTAGATTATCGTTGAAAAGCCGGTAAGGGGATAGGACTCGAGAAAGAGAGCAAGAGAAAAAATTCCAATAGTCTCGACTGATATTCCCATTTTAACAAATCTAATCACCTTAAAATGGAGTAATAAGGATATTAAAGTTTAAACAAAAGGCAAAATAACAAGAAAAATGACAATATCAATAATAAAAAATGTGTAGCTCTTCTAGCTTAGTTGGTTAGAGCACCCGTTTAGTAAGCGGGAGGTCTTGAGTTCAACTCTTCATTTAAAATAATACTAACAATCTACAATAATCACAAATAATAGTTAAGATATAGGTGAATGAATTCTTCATTTTAAGTTTTATATCATAGACAACTTAATCTTGGTAAAATTAAGTGCAAGTTGAAAATAATTTTAATTTTTTTAGTTTGACGTTAGAGTTTAAATATTTGATATAACCATTGTTTAAAAATTTAAGAACGAAAAGAATTTAAAAAAAAAATTAATTGTTGCTTTTGAATTATTTTAAAAATTAAAAATAGAATTTATCCAAAAAATAAAAAAAAAAATTAGTTCGAAATGGCAGTTCAAACTGGAAATCCCCGGTACCGGTTTAGCATTTTCCGGAGATGTGAACCGTCAGTTCATACTCAGAACCGAACCGTGGTCACATCCACTAACACAAAATTAAATGTTGCAATAATTTGAATTGTAAATAACATTCATCAACCCTTATAAACTAATTGATGCACATTCATGGAAGAATCTAAAGAGATATAGTCAGGGTTAAAGTTCTCTGATGTTAATCCCCATCGTCGTACGCAAGATAACCGCTATGGTGTCGCTAAACAACTGTAATTTTATTGGCATGTCTGTGATGTGTTTTCCAACGACCAAGAATTCTGAACGGAAAGATGTTTTACATGGCCTGTGAGGATTTTTACCAACCGTTGTTTGTTGTCCTCGTCGTCAAGATCTCCTAGCGTAAGGATGGCATTCATCTTCTGAATGTTCTTTGGTTCCATTCAACCATCCACGTGTGGGATGAAACCCTAGATTATCGTTGAAAAGCCGATGAGGGGAACAGGACTCGCGAAAGAGAGCGAGAGAAAAAATTCCAATAGTCTCGACTGATATTCCCATTTTAACAAATCTAATCATCTTAAAATGGAGTAATAAGGATATTAAAGTTAAATCAAAAGGCAAAATGGCAACAACAATGACAATATCAATAATAAAAAATGTCTTGCTCTTGTAGCTCAGTTGGTTAGAGCAGTCGTTTAGTAAGCGGGAGGTCTTGAGAACCACTCTCAAAAAGAGGAAATCTCAATTCCAAATTTAAAATGATACTACCAATCTTCAATAATCACAAAAATTAATAAAGATATAGGAGAATGAATTCTTCATTTTAAGTTTTATATCATAGACAACTTAATCTTGGTAAAATTAAGTGCAAGTTCAAAATAATTTTAACTTTTTTAGTTTGACTTTAGAGTTTAAATATTTGATATAACCATTGTTTAAAAATTTAAGAACGAAAAAATTTCAAAAAACAAAATTAATTGTTTCCTTTGAATTATTTTAAAAATTAAAAATAGAATTTATCCAAAAAATAAAATAAAAAATTAGTTACAAAAGGCGGTTCAAACTGTAAATCCTCGGATACGGTTAGCCATTTTCCGGAGATGTGAACCGTCAGTTCATACTCAGAACCGAACCGTGGTCACATCCACTAACACTAAATTAAATGTTGCAAAAATTTGAATTGTAAATAACATGTGTCAACCCTTAAAAACTAAATGATGCAGATTCATGGAAGAATCTAAAGTGATAGAGTCAAGGTTAAAGTTCTCTGATGTTAATCCCCATCATCGTACGCAAGATAACCGCTATGGTTTCTCTAAAGTACTATAATTTTATTGGCATGTCTGTAATGTGTTTTCCTACGGCCATGAATTCAGAACGGAAAGGTGTTTTAAATGGTCTGTGGCGATGTTTACCAACCGTTGTTTGTTGTCCTCGTCGTCAAGATCGTCGAGCTTAAGGATGGCATTCATCTTCCGAATGTTCTTTGGTTCCATTCAACCATCCACGTGTGGGAAGAAACCCTAGATTATGGTTGAAAAGCCGGTGAGGGGGACAGGACTCGCGAAAGAGAGCGAGAGATAAAATTCCAATAGTCACGACTGATATTCCCATTTTAACAAATCAAATCACCTTAAAATGGAGTAATAAGGATATTAAAGTTGAAAAAAAAAGGCAAAATGATAACATCAATGACAATATCAATAATAAAAAATGTCTAACTCTTGTAGCTCAGTTGGTTAGAGCATCCGTTTAGTAAGAGGGAGGTCTTGAGTTCAACTCTCAACAAGAGCACATCTCAATTCCAAATTTAAAATGATATAGTACCAATCTACAATAATCTCAAAAAATAATAAAGATATAGGAGAATGAATTCTTCATTTTAAGTTTTATATCATAGACAACTTAATATTGGTAAAATTAAGTGCAAGTTCAAAATAATTTTAAATTTTTTAGTTTGACTTTAGAGTTTAAATATTTGATATAACCATTGTTTAAAAATTTAAGAATGAAAAGAATTTCAAAAACAAAATTAATTGTTGCCTTTGAATTATTTTAAAAATTAAAATTAGAATTTATCCAAAAAAAAAAAACTTAGTTCGAAATGGCAGTTCAAACTGGAAATCCCCGGTTCCGGTTTGCCATTTTCCGGAGATGTGAACCGTCTGTTCATACTCAGAACCGAACCGTGGTCACATCCACTAACACTAAATTAAATGTTGCAAAAATTTGAATTGAAAATAACATGCGTCAAAGCTTAATAACTAAATGATGCACATTCATGGAAGAATCTAAAGAGATATAGTCAGGGTTAAAGTTCTCTGATGTTAATTCCCATCGTCGTACGCAAGATAACAGCTATGGTGTCGCTAAAGTACTGTAATTTTATTGGCATGTCTGTAATATGTTTTCCTACGGCCAAGAATTCTGAATGGAAAGATGTTTTACATTGCCTGTGGCGATGTTTACCAATCGTTGTTTGTTGTCCTCGTCGCCAAGATCGCCATGCGTAAGGATGGCATTCATCTTCAGAATGTTCTTTGGTTCCATTCAACCATCCACGTGTGGAATGAAACCCTAGATTATCGTTGAAAAGCCGGTGAGGGGGATAAGACTCGCGAAAGAGAGCGAGAGAAAAAATTCCATTAGTCTCGACTGATATTCCCATTTTAACAAATCGAATCACCTTAAAATGGAGTAATAAGGATATTAAAGTTGAAACAAAAGGCAAAATGATAACAACAATGACAATATCAATAATAAAAAATGTCTAGCTCTTGTAGCTCAGTTGGTTAGAGCACCCGTTTAGTAATCCGGAGGTCTTGAGTTCAACTCTCAACAAGAGCAAATCTCAATTCCAAATTTAAAACGATACTACCAATCTACAATAATCACAAAAATTAATAAACATATAGGAGAATGAATTCTTCATTTTAAGTTTTATATCATAGACAACTTCATCTTGGTAAAATTAAGTGCAAGTTCAAAATAATTTTAATTTTTTTAGTTTGACTTTAGAGTTTAAATATTTGATATAACCATTGTTTAAAAATTTAAGAACGAAAAGAATTTCTAAAAAACAAAATTAATTGTTGCCTTTGAATTATTTTATAAATTAAAAATAGAATTTATCCAAAAAATAAAATAAAAAATTAGTTCGAAATGGCCGTTCAAACTGGAAATCCCCGATTCCAGTTTGCCATTTTCCGAAGATGTGAACCTCAGTTCATTCTCAGAACCGAACCGTGGTCACATCCACTAACACTAAATTAAATGTTGCAAAAATTTGAATTGTAAATAAAATGTGTCAACCCTTAATAACTAAATGATGCACATTCATGGAAGAATCTAAAGAGATAGAGTCAAGGTTAAAGTTCTCTGATGTTAATCCCCATCGTCGTACGCAATATAACCGCAATGGTGTCACTAAAGACCTGTAATTTTATTGGCATGTCTGTAATGTGTTTTCCTACGGCCAAGAATTCTGAATGGAAAGATGTTTTACATGGCCTGTGACGATGTTTACCAACCGTTGTTTGTTGTCCTCGTCGTCAAGATCGCCTAGCGTAAGGATGGCATTCATCTACCGAATGTTCTTTGGTTCCATTCACCCATCCACGTGTGGGAAGAAACCCTAGATTATCGTTGAAAAGCCGGTGAGGGGGACAGGACTTGCGAAAGAGAGCGAGAGAAAAAATTCCAATAGTCTCGACTGATATTCCCATTTTAACAAATCTAATCACCTTAAAATGGAGTAATAAGGATATTAAAGTTTAAACAAAAGGCAAAATGATAACAACAATGACAATATGAATAATAAAAAATGTCTAGCTCTTGTAGCTCAGTTGGTTAGAGCACCCGTTTAGTAAGCGGGAGGTCTTGAGTTCAACTCTCAACAAGAGAAAATCTCAATTCCAAATTTAAAATGATACTACCAATCTACAACAATCACAAAAAATAATAAAATATATAGGAGAATGAATTCTTCATTTTTAAGCTTTATATCATAGACAACTTCATCTTGGTAAAATTAAGTGCAAGTTCAAAATAATTTTAATTTTTTTAGTTAGACTTTAGAGTTTAAATATTTGATATAACCATTGTTTAAAAATTTAAGAACGAAAAGAATTTCAAAAAACAAAATTAATTGTTGCCTTTGAATTATTTTAAATATTAAAAATAGAATTTATCCACAAAATAAAATAAAAAATTAGTTCGAAATGGCAGTTCAAACTGGAAATCCCCGGTTCCAGTTTGCCATTTTCCGAAGATGTGAACCGTCAGTTCATTCTCAGAACCGAACCGTGGTCACATCCACTAACACTAAATTAAATGTTGCAAAAATTTGAATTGTAAATAACATGCGTCAACCCTTAATAACTAAATGATGCACATTCATGGAAGAATCTAAAGAGATAGAGTCAAGGTTAAAGTTCTCTGATGTTAATCCCCATCGACGTACGCAATATAACCGCTATGGTGTCGCTAAAGACCTGTAATTTTATTGGCATGTCTGTAATGTGTTTTCCTACGGCCAAGAATTCTGAACGGAAAGAATTTTTACATGGCTTGTGGCGATGTTTACCAACCGTTGTTTGTTGTCCTCGTCATCAAGATCTCCTAGCGTAAGGATGGCATTCATCTTCCAAATGTTCTTTGGTTCCATTCACCCATCCACGTGTGGGAAGAAACCCTAGATTATCGTTGAAAAGCCGGTGAGGGGGACAGGACTAGCGAAAGAGAGCGAGAGAAAAAATTCCAATAGTCTCGACTGATATTCCCATTTTAACAAATCTAATCACCTTAAAATGGAGTAATAAGGATATTAAAGTTGAAACAAAAGGCAAAATGATAACAACAATGCCAATATCAATAATAAAAAATGTCTAGCTCTTGTAGCTCAGTTGGTTAGAGCACTCGTTTAGTAAGCGGGAGGTTTTGAGGTCAACTCTTAACAAGAGCAAATCACAATTCCAAATTTAAAATGATACTACCACTCTACAGAAATCACAAAAAAATAATAATAAAGATATAGGAGAATGAATTCTTCATTTTAAGGTTTATATCATAGACAACTTAATCTTGGTAAAATTAAGTGCAAGTCCAAAATAATTTTAATTTTTTTAGTTTGACTTTAGAGTTTAAATATTTGATATAACCATTGTTTAAAAATTTAAGAACGAAAAGAATTTCAAAAAACAAAATTAATTGTTGCCTTTGAATTATTTTAAAAATTAAAAATAGAATTTATCCACAAAATAAAATAAAAAATTAGTTCGAAATGGCCGTTCAAACTGGAAATCCCCGATTCCAGTTTTCCATTTTCCGAAGATGTGAACCGTCAGTTCATTCTCAGAACCGAACCGTGGTCACATCCACTAACACTAAATTAAATGTTGCAAAAATTTGAATTGTAAATAAAATGTGTCAACCCTTAATAACTAAATGATGCACATTCATGGAAGAATCTAAAGAGATAGAGTCAAGGTTAAAGTTCTCTGATGTTAATCCCCATCGTCGTACGCAATATAACCGCTATGGTGTCGCTAAAGACCTGTAATTTTATTGGCATGTCTGTAATGTGTATTCCTACGGCCAAGAATTCTGAACGGAAAGATGTTTTACATGGCATGTGACGATGTTTACCAACCGTTGTTTGTTGTCCTCGTCGTCAAGATCGCCTAGCGTAAGGATGGCATTCATCTTCCGAATGTTCTTTGGTTCCATTCACCCATCCACGTGTGGGAAGAAACCCTAGATTATCATTGTAAAGCCGGTGAGGGGGACAGGACTCGCGAAAGAGAGCGAGAGAAAAAATTCCAATAGTCTTGACTGATATTCCCATTTTAACAAATCTAATCACCTTAAAATGGAGTAATAAGGATATTAAAGTTGAAACAAAACGCAAAATGATAACATCAATGACAATATGAATAATAAAAAATGTCTAGCTCTTGTAGCTCAATTGGTTAGAGCACCCGTTTAGTAATCCGGAGGTCTTGGGTTCAACTCTCAACAAGAGCAAATCTCAATTCCAAATTTAAAACGATACTACCAATCTACAATAATCACAAAAATTAATAAACATATAGGAGAATGAATTCTTCATTTTAAGTTTTATATCATAGACAACTTCATCTTTGTAAAATTAAGTGCAAGTTCAAAATAATTTTAATTTTTTTAGTTTGACTTTAGAGTTTAAATATTTGACATAACCATTGCTTAAAAATTTAAGAACGAAAAGAAATTCAAAAAAGAAAATTAATTGTTGCCTTTGAATTATTTTATAAATTAAAAATAGAATTTATCCAAAAAATAAAATAAAAAATTACTTCGAAATGGCGGTTCAAACTGGAAATCCTCGGTTCCGGTTAGCCATTTTCCAGAGATGTGAACCGTCAGTTCATACTTAGAACCGAACTATGGTCACATCCACTAACACAAAATTAAATGTTTCAAAAATTTGAATTGTAAATAACATGCGTCAACCCTTAATAACTAAATGATGCACATTCATGGAAGAATCTAAAGAGATAGAGTCAAGGTTAAAGTTCTCTGATGTTAATCCCCATCATCGTACGCAAGATAACCGCTATGGTGTCGCTAAAGTACTGTAATTTTATTGGCATGTCTGTAATGTGTTATCCTACGACCAAGAATTCTGAACGGAAAGATGTTTTACATGGCTTGTGGCGATGTTTACCAACCGTTGTTTGTTGTCCTCGTCGTCAAGATCGCCTAGCGTAAGGATGGCATTCATCTTCAGAATGTTCTTTGGTTCCATTCAACCATCCACGTGTGGGAAGAAACCCTAGATTATCGTTGAAAAGCCGGTGAGGGGGACAGGACTCGCGAAAGAGAGAGAGAGAAAAAATTCCAATAGTCTCGACTGATATTCCCATTTTAACAAATCTAATTACCTTAAAATGGAGTAATAAGGATATTAAAGTTGAAACAAAAGGCAAAATGATAACAACAAAGACAATATCAATAATAAAAAATGTCTTGCTCTTGTACCTCAGTTGGTTAGAGCACCCGTTTAGTAAGTGGGTGGTCTTGAGTTCAACTCTCAACAAAAGCAAATCTCAAATCTAGAATTAAAACAATACTACAAATCTACAACAATAAAAAATATGAAAGTGTTAAAGTAAGAATCGTAGAAGAAGGAAGGCTGATCTTTCATTCATCATCTTTACAAATGTTATTGTTAGGAATATATTGTAAATTTTGATGAGCCGAATGTATTTTTGAAAAATCAAGTAGTCCCCATTTTTATTCTATTTGAGTCAGTTTGAGTCTACGGAGTATGGTGCACCCATATCATGCAACCCATGTACAAGGCTGGAAAATCACATGTTGATTTTAGATGTTAAGCGGGATTATAGCTTAACACAATTATGATGCGGATAATTCACCAAGAATCATGCCAGAGGAGTTGGAAGAAACGCGTGTGAGCTATGCTAAATGATCTTAAGTTTGAATCTTAAGTGAAGCATTTTTAAGCTTGGGAGACTAGCTTGGACCGTATGGGAGACTAGCTCTGACCGTATGGGACACTAGCTTGGACCGTATAACAGTATGGGAGACTAGCTCAAGGTCAAGTATATTGGACCGTATACCGTATGGGAGACTAGCTCAAAGTATACCAAACCGTATGGAGACTAAGCTAAATGGAGACTAGCTAAGAATATGGAGACTAAGTAAAATGCACAAGTCTCACAAAAGCCATGCACCATATGGAGAAACACACCAAGTATGGTGAACCAAGCTAGAAATTCGAAACAGAGCATCTCACCATGAACAACAGTGAAGTTTTTACAGAGGTTCCAGTATATTATTTTACAAGGATCATGAAGGAGAAAATATCTGATATATTTTCATCTGAACATCAAGTTTTTACGGTGGAACCGGAGACGCTCAAAGAAGGCTGATTCGCGGAGAAATTATTTTATACTCAAGCAAGAATCAGTAGATAAATTATTTGATCAACTTGACATGTCAGAGTATTTATGAAGGACTAGAAATGTCAAAAATTGCCGCGCCGAACTTATTCGAATTTTGGAGGCTACAAAATTCAAGAAATGGCAACAGGCAAATTATTCAAATCATCTGACAAAAGGAGAAAAGACATCTACCTAACATTTCAGATCAAGTTGAAAATATCTTTTGATCAACTACAATTCAAAATGGACGATCAAGATCGAAAGTTGATCAACGGGCAAATAGCTTTTACTAGCTATAAATTGTCCAAGCAGACTTGAAGACAAATAGACGGATATAGATGAGAAGAGAGCAGTTAAGCAAGAAAAACCCCAAGAGATTGAACAGTTCAACAACTTGAACAACGGCTAAAACATACAAGCAAAAGATACAAGCTATATTTTTTATTAGCCGAAAAAAGGGGGAAACAGAGCTTCATAGAATAAAATTCAAGTATGAGTGAGAGAGAAATTTTATTTCTTTGCAATATTCTCTACTGAGTGTAGAAAGAGGGCGGAGTAACTAGCGAGAGTGAAAAACCCTGGTGGAGTGTAGCTTTGTGCGTAGCACTCGTGGTGAAGGGCAGAGTAACAAGAGGAGCTTGTGAAAACCCTTGGAGGAAGTAGCTTTGTGCGTAGTTCTCGTGGTGTAGGAGTACAGCTTGGTGCGAAGTACTCGGGAAGGCGGAGTAACAAGAGGAGCTTGCGAAAAACCTTGGAGGAGTGTAGCTTTGTGCAAAGCACTCGGAGAAGTGTCGGTGGACACTTATTCACTATTGTATCTGGGTGATCGAAGAATAGTGAATTTCCTCCTTGAAGTGAAAGGAGAAGAGTGGACTAGGAGGATTACACCACCTCTGAACCACTATAAATCTCTCTCTCTATTTACTTACTGCTCATATATTTTGTGCATGCTTATTCTAACTGCGAACTAACCCGATTACGTTTTATCGCATATCTTTATCTGTCTGGGTTTGATAGTTCCCACGTTTGCATGCAAGCAAAACTTTACGTACATCATCCTTAAACCATATCAAGTGTTTCTAACGTGTTGCATGTTTAGAATATCTCCTTGAGCACCGCACTAATTAAGCATAACACTTTACCGCTACTTATTCCGCTGCACGCTCTAAGTTGTTTATCTTGTTGATGCTTGTTACTTAGAGTTGAAATTATCAAAGTGTTATTTGCCTTGTGTTTTTTCGAAGAAAGTTTGAAAAGTTAGAGAAGTCTATTCACCCCCCCCCCCTCTAGACTTCTCGCCACCCTTTCGGGACCAACAAGTGGTATCAGAGCAGTTGTCTATTTGAGTCAATTTTGACTGCTAGATAGATCTCAAAATCTTCAAGATGAAGAGAGATATGGCTCTCGCTCAAAATTTGCTTTTCTCACTTGATAAATTTGATGATTGGAAAATACGTATGCAGGTGCACTTATCTGCTTTAAATGACGAAATGTGGGAAGTCATCGCAAATGGTCCTATCCAAATTATGGAAGTTAACACTGCCGCCGCACTAACCCCAAATGCTCCACGATATATTCCAAAGCCAAAAATGGAGTGGACAAAGGAAGATAGAGGGCGAAATAATTTGGACAACATTGCCAAAGATATTTTGTTCAAAGCGGTTGATGACACCATATTCCCAAAGATTCGAAAGTGCACTACAGCAAAAGAAATATGGGATACACTTATCGGAATCGGTGAAGGCGATGAACAAGAAAAAGACAACAAACTAACCATTGCCATGAAGAGGTTCGAAGATTTCAAAATGCTACCGAACGAAAGCATCACCGACATGGAAGCTCGATTGATCAAAATTCTTGGAGAAATCACGGATCTGGGAAAGACCATTACCCAGACAGAAATATCGCTCAAAGTGTTACGCGGACTACCTACAAATTGGGATATGAAGGTGACCGCAATGCGCGATCATAGAGATCTAAGGACATTATCTACGGATAAACTCTTTAGTGATCTTAAGGCGTATGAGTTTGAAATGAAGACACGAGTCGAGGAATAACGTGATGAAAGAACATCCGCATTGATGGCCGAACAACCCTCAACATCAAGGTCAGTAGCAAATAATGATTTTTTATCTGACGAACAATTTTCTCTATTTGTTAGGAAATTCAAGAAGTTCATGCGAAAGAACAAAGGATCACCACAAGGAAATTTCTTTCGAGAAAATAGAAGATCAAGAAGGGAACCGGTCGAAGATAACACAAACGTGTGTTACAATTGTAGAAAGCCTGGACATTTTATAGCCGAATGTCCACACCCCAAGGCGGACAAAAATTCGAATACTTCTCCACATGTGGAATACAAATCCAAAGAGAAGAAATTCAAAAAGGGCAAACGGAAGGCACTAATAAGCGATCCGTTAGAAGCAAGTGAATCCGAAGAATCATCTAGTGATTCATCACAAGAAGATATGGCGCTACTATGCCTAGTGGGCAAGACATCCGAACATGAAGAATGTTATATGGCGCGTGAAATCGACGAAGAGGTATCTTCTAGCTCTTTTTTAGTTCAGTTGACACTTCTTTCCAGACTCAAGAATCATTTCAAAGTCTTATGGAAGATTGTCAAAAAGTAATGGCCACTCATACTCAAATCAAAGAGCTCAATAATACGTTAATTCTTGAAAAGGAAGAAATGTCACAAAAATAGCAAAATGCTCTAAATGAAATGAGTAATTTGAAAGCCGAAAATGTTCGACTTCAAGAAGAGTGCAAAGCTAGAGAGGTTCGAGAACATAACCTTCAGGAAGTAATCGCATCATTTACAAATTCATCCAAAATAATGGATAAAATGGTAAACATGCAGAAACCCGCTGGAGATAAAGCCGGACTAGGCTACGATCCATCATGTTCTCAAACCCCTGTGAAACTGACTAATTCTACTACTACTTTAATTAATAAAGTCCCAGTGGTAAAATTTGTGAAAAGTCAGTATAGCACAATGAGACAAGGAATTGGTAATCAAATTAATGCCAAGAAAAATGTTGCAAAGCCGAATCAAAAATTCAATATCTCGGATAGGCAACAAATTTTTAAAAGGCAAAAATTTGTATCTCCAAAGAGAACCAACGAGTCTAGTGCAACAAAACCTCATAGGAATATGGGAAGAATTCCGAGAATTGGGGCTGGGAGATTATATCCCTCAGAACAAGATTGGTCGCTTGATGACAAACCATGGACCAAGTCCAGATTTGCTCTTTTTCATAAAATCAAGCAACTATCTGCTTCCCAACCCGCACCAAAGCATTATTCGCAAGTGCGTTATGATTATAGAGTTTTTAATGGTTACAAATCACCTACTCTTGAATCAGTGGGATCTAGGTGGATTTGGATGCCAAAAATTACTAACACAAAAGGACCCAATCAAGCATGGGTACCTAAAAATAAATAAACTTTCTTGCAGGAAATTTGGTATTTCGATAGCGGTTGCTCTCGACATATGACCGGCAATAAAGCTAGTCTAGTTGAGTTCAAAAGTATCGAAGGACCAAAAGTAGTTTTCGGTGGAAACGATCGATATGGAATGACAAAAGGAACCGGCGCAATTGTGAAAAATGGTCTACGAATTGATGACGTATCTTATGTCGAAGGATTAAAATTTAACTTGTTTAGTACAAGTCAATTTTGCGACAAAGGATATCTCGTAGAATTTTACAAAGGCAAATGTCAAGTCAAGGACGAATCTACGAATGAAGTCGTATTAGCCGGATCAAGAAAGAAAAACATGTATGTTGTAGATTGGAGTACAACGAAGAAATCCGTATGCTTGATGGCAAATAATTCGAATGAAGTTTGTTGGGAATGGCACAGAAGGCTAAATCATTTGAATTTCAAAACCATCAA
>NW_017617108.1:0-16013 GCF_001879475.1 Ipomoea nil | reverse complement strand
ATATTCACACTTCCATTAAACAAACTTTTATATTTTACCAGTTTGTAATTTGATATCAATTTATTCACTCTTAATATTTTTAAAATATCTACTAAAACAAGTTGGTTCAATCGGTTGTTGAAACTTGAAATGAAAGCTTTGTATTATTTTGATTTTTGTAATTTTTATTATTTGTTTATACATTACCCTCTATTATATCACTTACTTTTTCATAAATACACATGGACCCCGTCAGTGTATACTTTTGTAAAAAATTTCTGTTAATTTTTATTGTTTTTAACTTACTCATTGAATTTCATAAGAAGGTCTTTGGTTCAAACCTAAGGAAGACAAACAAGAAGAAATATTGCATTGAATCCAAGGATTGTTTAAGGATATGCGTTTAGGCCTCACCTAGAAATAGGGATTCGAAAATTACATAATTCATATTCTCAATAACATTATGACATTCCCGGTTGAGAATGTAAATGTCATAGCGTTATACAAAGAAAGTACCATATAATGAAATTGCGTTTGTAGTCCAACGGTTAGGATAATTGCCTTCCAAGCAATAGACCCGGGTTCAACTCCCGGCAAACGCATTACCTTTGCATTCGTTAAGCCTCTCGAATTACCTAGAGCATAATTTCGTTAAGTTTGCTTCTCGATTTAAGCAACCCTAAGGACTAAACTCTTTCAAATTTAATAATTTATTATATAAATTCATTTTATATATATTTTTAAAATAAAATTTATATTCACTTCCATTAAACAAACTTTTATATTTTACCAGTTTGTAATTTTGATATCAATTTATTCAACTCTTAATATTTTTAAAATATCTACTAAAACAAGTTGGTTCAATCGGTTGTTGAAACTTGAAATGAAAGCTTTGTATTATTTTGATTTTTGTAATTTTTATTATTTGTTTATACATTACCCTCTATTATATCACTTACTTTTTCATAAATACACATGGACCCCGTCAGTGTATACTTTTGTAAAAAATTTTCTGTTAATTATTTATTGTTTTTAACTTACTCATTGAATTTCATAAGAAGGTCTTTGGTTCAAACCTAAGGAAGACAAACAAGAAGAAATATTGCATTGAATCCAAGGATTGTTTAAGGATATGCGTTTAGGCCTCACCTAGAAATAGGGATTCGAAAATTACATAATTCATATTCTCAATAACATTATGACATTCCGGTTGAGAATGTAGATGTCATAGCGTTATACAAAGAAAGTACCATATAATGAAATTGCGTTTGTAGTCCAACGGTTAGGATAATTGCCTTCCAAGCAATAGACCTGGGTTCAACTCCCGGCAAACGCATTACCTTTGCATTCGTTAAGCTCTCGAATTAGCAAACCAAACATGCCCATAATTTCGTTAAGTTTCGCTTCTCGATTTAAGCAACCTTATGGACTAAACTCTTTTATATTTTACCAGTTTGTAATTTTGATATCAATTTATTCACCTCTTAATATTTTAAAATATCTACTAAAACAAGTTTGTTCAATCGGTTGTTGAAACTTGAAATGAAAGTTTCGTATTATTTGATTTTTGTAATTTTTATTATTTTTTTCTACATTACCCTCTATTATATCACTTACTTTTTAATAAATACACATGGACCCGTCAGTGTATACTTTTGTAAAAATATTCTGTTAATTATTTATTGTTTTTAACTTACTCATTGAATTTCATAAGAAGGTCTTTGGTTCAAACCTAAGGAAGACAAACAAGATGAAATATTGCATTGAATCCAAGAATTGTTTAAGGATATGCGCTTAGGCCTCACCTAGATATAGAGATTCGAAAATTACATAATTCATATTCTCAATAACATTATGACATTCCCGGTTGAGAATGTAAATGTCATAGCGTTATAAAAGAAAGTACCATATAATGAAATTGCGTTTGTAGTCCAACGGTTAGGATAATTGCCTTCCAAGCAATAGACCCGGGTTCAACTCCCGGCAAACGCATTACCTTTGCATTCGTTAAGCCTCTCGAATTAAGCAAGCCTAGAGCGTAATTTCGTTAAGTTTTGCTTCTCGATTTAAGCAACCCTATGGACTAAACTCTTTTCAAATTTAATAATTTATTATATAAATTCCATTTTATATATATATTTTTTAAATAAAATTTATATTCACACTTCTATTAAACAAATTTTATATTTTACCAGTTTTAATTTTGATATCAATTTATTCACCTCTTAATATTTTTAAAATATCTACTAAAACAAGTTGGTTCAATCGGTTGTTGAAACTTGAAATGAAAGCTTCGTATTATTTTGATTTTTGTAATTTTTATTATTTTTTTATACATTACCCTCTATTATATCACTTACTTTTTCATAAATACACATGGACCCGTCAGTGTATACTTTTGTAAAAAATATTCTGTTAATTATTTATTGTTTTTAACTTACTCATTGAATTTCATAAGAAGGTCTTTGGTTCAAACCTAAGGAAGACAAACAAGAGAAATATTGCATTGAATCCAAGAATTGTTTAAGGATATGCTTAGGCCTCACCTAGATATAGGGATTCGAAAATTACATAATTCATATTCTCAATAACATTATGACATTCCCGGTTGAGAATGTAATGTCATAGCGTTATACAAAGAAAGTACCATATAATGAAATTGCGTTTGTAGTCCAACGGTTAGGATAATTGCCTTCCAAGCAATAGACCTGGTTCAACTCCCGCAAACGCATTACCTTTGCATTCGTTAAGCCTCTCGAATTAAGCAAACCAACATAGAGCTTAATTTCTAAGTTTGCTTCTCGATTTAAGCAACCTTCTGGACTAAACTTTTATATTTTACCAGTTTGTAATTTTGATATCAATTTATTCACCTCTTAATATTTTTAAATATCTACTAAAACAAGTTTGTTCAATCGGTTGTTGAAACTTGAAATGAAAGTTTCGTATTATTTTGATTTTTGTAATTTTTATTATTTTTTATACATTACCCTCTATTATATCACTTACTTTTTCATAAATACATGGACCCCCAGTGTATACTTTTGTAAAAAATATTCTGTTAATTATTTATTGTTTTTAACTTACTCATTGAATTTCATAAGAAGGTCTTTGGTTTAACCTAAGGAAGACAAACAAGATGAAATATTGCATTGAATCCAAGAATTGTTTAAGGATATGCGCTTAGGCCTCACCTAGATATAGAGATTCGAAAATTACATAATTCATATTCTCAATACATTATGACATTTCCGGTTGAGAATGTAAATGTCATAGCGTTATACAAAGAAAGTACCATATAATGAAATTGCGTTTGTAGTCCAACGGTTAGGATAATTGCCTTCCAAGCAATAGACCGGGTTCAACCCGGCAAACGCATTACCTTTGCATTCGTTAAGCCTCTCGAATTAGCCCTAGAGCATAATTTCGTTAAGTTTTGCTTCTCGATTTAAGCAACCCTAAGGACTAAACTCTCTTCAAATTTAATAATTTATTATATAAATTCAATTTTATATATATATTTTTAAAATAAATTTATATTCACACTTCCATTAAACAAACTTTTATATTTTACCAGTTTGTAATTTGATATCAATTTATTCACCTCTTAATATTTTTAAAATATCTACTAAACAAGTTTGGTTCAATCGGTTGTTGAAACTTGAAATGAAAGCTTTGTATTATTTTGATTTTTGTAATTTTTATTTTGTTTATACATTACCCTCTATTATATCACTTACTTTTTCATAAATACACATGGACCCCGTCAGTGTATACTTTTGTAAAAAATTTCTGTTAATTATTTATTGTTTTTAACTTACTCATTGAATTTCATAAGAAGGTCTTTGGTTCAAACCTAAGGAAGACAAACAAGAAGAAATATTGCATTGAATCCAAGGATTGTTTAAGGATATGCGTTTAGGCCTCACCTAGAAATAGGGATTCGAAAATTACATAATTCATATTCTCAATAACATTATGACATTCCCGGTTGAGAATGTAAATGTCATAGTGTTATACAAAGAAAGTACCATATAATGAAATTGCGTTTGTAGTCCAACGGTTAGGATAATTGCCTTCCAAGCAATAGACCGGGTTCAACTCCCGGCAAACGCATTACCTTTGCATTCGTTAAGCCTCTCGAATTAGCCCTAGAGCATAATTTCGTTAAGTTTTGCTTCTCGATTTAAGCAACCCTGGACTAAACTCTCTTCAAATTTAATAATTTATTATATAAATTCAATTTATATATATTTTTTTTAAAATAAAATTTATATTCACACTTCCATTAAACAAACTTTTATATTTTACCAGTTTGTAATTTTGATATCAATTTATTCACCTCTTAATATTTTTAAAATATCTACTAAAACAAGTTGGTTCAATCGGTTGTTGAAACTTGAAATGAAAGCTTCGTATTATTTTGATTTTTGTAATTTTATTATTTGTTTATACATTACCCTCTATTATATCACTTACTTTTTCATAAATACACATGGACCCCGTCAGTGTATACTTTTGTAAAAAATTTCTGTTAATTATTTATTGTTTTTAACTTACTCATTGAATTTCATAAGAAGGTCTTTGGTTCAAACCTAAGGAAGACAAACAAGAAGAAATATTGCATTGAATCCAAGGATTGTTTAAGGATATGCGTTTAGGCCTCACCTAGAAATAGGGATTCGAAAATTACATAATTCATATTCTCAATAACATTATGACATTCCCGGTTGAGAATGTAAATGTCATAGCGTTATACAAAGAAAGTACCATATAATGAAATTGCGTTTGTAGTCCAACGGTTAGGATAATTGCCTTCCAAGCAATAGACCCGGGTTCAACTCCGGCAAACGCATTACCTTTGCATTCGTTAAGCCTCTCGAATTAGCCTAGAGCATAATTTCGTTAAGTTTTGCTTCTCGATTTAAGCAACCCTAAGGACTAAACTCTCTTCAAATTTAATAATTTATTATATAAATTATTTTATATATATTTTTTTAAATAAAATTTATATTCACACTTCCATTAAACAAACTTTTATATTTTACCAGTTTGTAATTTGATATCAATTTATTCACCTCTTAATATTTTTAAAATATCTACTAAAACAAGTTGTTCAATCGGTTGTTGAAACTTGAAATGAAAGCTTTGTATTATTTTGATTTTTGTAATTTTTATTATTTGTTTATACATTACCCTCTATTATATCACTTACTTTTTCATAAATACACATGGACCCCGTCAGTGTATACTTTTGTAAAAAATATTCTGTTAATTATTTATTGTTTTTAACTTACTCATTGAATTTCATAAGAAGGTCTTTGGTTCAAACCTAAGGAAGACAAACAAGAAGAAATATTGCATTGAATCCAAGAATTGTTTAAGGATATGTTTAGGCCTCACCTAGAAATAGGGATTCGAAAATTACATAATTCATATTCTCAATAAACATTATGACATTCCCGGTTGAGAATGTAGATGTCATAGCGTATACAAAGAAAGTACCATATAATGAAATTGCGTTTGTAGTCCAACGGTTAGGATAATTGCCTTCCAAGCAATAGACCTGGGTTCAACTCCCGGCAAACGCATTACCTTTGCATTCGTTAAGCCCTCGAATTAGCAAACCAAACATGCAGCCCTAGAGCTTAATTTCGTTAAGTTTGCTTCTCGATTTAAGCAACCTTATGGACTAAACTCTTTTATATTTTACCAGTTTGTAATTTTGATATCAATTTATTCACCTCTTAATATTTTTAAAATATCTACTAAAACAAGTTTGTTCAATCGGTTGTTGAAACTTGAAATGAAAGTTTCGTATTATTTGATTTTTGTAATTTTTATTATTTTTTATACATTACCCTCTATTATATCACTACTTTTTCATAAATACACATGGACCCGTCAGTGTATACTTTTGTAAAAAATATTCTGTTAATTATTTATTGTTTTTAACTTACTCATTGAATTTCATAAGAAGGTCTTTGGTTCAAACCTAAGGAAGACAAACAAGATGAAATATTGCATTGAATCCAAGAATTGTTTAAGGATATGCGTTTAGGCCTCACCTAGAAATAGGGATTCGAAAATTACATAATTCATATTCTCAATAACATTATGACATTCCCGGTTGAGAATGTAAATGTCATAGCGTTATACAAAGAAAGTACCATATAATGAAATTGCGTTTGTAGTCCAACGGTTAGGATAATTGCCTTCCAAGCAATAGACCCGGGTTCAACTCCGGCAAACGCATTACCTTTGCATTCGTTAAGCCTCTCGAATTATGCAGCCTAGAGCTTAATTTCGTTAAGTTTTGCTTCTCGATTTAAGCAACCTTATGGACTAAACTCTTTTTATTTTACCAATTTAATTTTTGATATCAATTTATTCACCTCTTAATATTTTTAAAATATCTACTAAAACAAGTTGGTTCAATCGGTTGTTGAAACTTGAATGAAAGCTTCGTATTATTTTGATTTTTGTAATTTTTATTATTTTTTATACATTACCTATTATATCACTTACTTTTTCATAAATACACATGGACCCCGTCAGTGTATACTTTTGTAAAAAATATTCTGTTAATTATTTATTGTTTTTAACTTACTCATTGAATTTCATAAGAAGGTCTTTGGTTCAAACCTAAGGAAGACAAACAAGATGAAATATTGCATTGAATCCAAGAATTGTTTAAGGATATGCGTTTAGGCCTCACCTAGAAATAGGATTCGAAAATTACATAATTCATATTCTCAATAACATTATGACATTCCCGGTTGAGAATGTAAATGTCATAGCGTTATACAAAGAAAGTACCATATAATGAAATTGCGTTTGTAGTCCAACGGTTAGGATAATTGCCTTCCAAGCAATAGACCCGGTTCAACTCCCGGCAAACGCATTACCTTTGCATTCGTTAAGCCTCTCGAATTAGCCTCGTTAAGTTTTGCTTCTCGATTTAAGCAACCCTTGGACTAAACTCTTTCAAATTTAATAATTTATTATATAAATTCATTTTATATAATTTTTTAAATAAAATTTATATTCACACTTCATTAAACAAACTTTTATATTTTACCAGTTTGTAATTTTGATATCAATTTATTCACCTCTTAATATTTTTAAAATATCTACTAAAACAAGTTGGTTCAATCGGTTGTTGAAACTTGAAATGAAAGCTTCGTATTATTTTGATTTTTGTAATTTTTATTATTTGTTTATACATTACCCTCTATTATATCACTTACTTTTCATAAATACACATGGACCCCGTCAGTGTATACTTTTGTAAAAAATATTCTGTTAATTATTTATTGTTTTTAACTTACTCATTGAATTTCATAAGAAGGTCTTTGGTTTGAACCTAAGGAAGACAAACAAGATGAAATATTGCATTGAATCCAAGAATTGTTTAAGGATATGCGCTTAGGCCTCACCTAAATAGAGATTCGAAAATTACATAATTCATATTCTCAATAACATTATGACATTCCCGGTTGAGAATGTAAATGTCATAGCGTTATACAAAGAAAGTACCATATAATGAAATTGCGTTTGTAGTCCAACGGTTAGGATAATTGCCTTCCAAGCAATAGACCGGGTTCAACCCCGGCAAACGCATTACCTTTGCATTCGTTAAGCCTCTCGAATTAGCCTAGAGCATAATTTCGTTAAGTTTTGCTTCTCGATTTAAGCAACCCTATGGACTAAACTCTTTCAAATTTAATAATTTATTATATAAATTTTTTATATATATATTTTTAAATAAAATTTATATTCACACTTCCATTAAACAAACTTTTATATTTTACAGTTTGTAATTTTGATATCATTTATTCACTCTTAATATTTTTAAAATATCTACTAAAACAAGTTGGTTCAATCGGTTGTTGAAACTTGAAATGAAAGCTTCGTATTTTGATTTTTGTAATTTTTATTTTTGTTTATACATTACCCTCTATTATATCACTTACTTTTTCATAAATACACATGGACCCCGTCAGTGTATACTTTTGTAAAAAAATTTCTGTTAATTATTTATTGTTTTTAACTTACTCATTGAATTTCATAAGAAGGTCTTTGGTTCAAACCTAAGGAAGACAAACAAGAAGAAATATTGCATTGAATCCAAGAATTGTTTAAGGATATGCGTTTAGGCCTCACCTAGAAATAGGGATTCGAAAATTACATAATTCATATTCTCAATAACATTATGACATTCCCGGTTGAGAATGTAAATGTCATAGCGTTATACAAAGAAAGTACCATATAATGAAATTGCGTTTGTAGTCCAACGGTTAGGATAATTGCCTTCCAAGCAATAGACCGGGTTCAACTCCGGCAAACGCATTACCTTTGCATTCGTTAAGCCCTCGAATTAAGCAAACCAAACATGCAGCCCAGAGCTTAATTTCGTTAAGTTTGCTTCTCGATTTAAGCAACCTTATGGACTAAACTCTTTTATATTTTACCAGTTTGTAATTTTGATATCAATTTATTCACCTCTTAATATTTTTAAAATATCTACTAAAACAAGTTTGTTCAATCGGTTGTTGAAACTTGAAATGAAAGTTTCGTATTATTTTGATTTTTGTAATTTTTATTATTTTTTCTACATTACCCTATTATATCACTTACTTTTTCATAAATACACATGGACCCCGTCAGTGTATACTTTTGTAAAAAATATTCTGTTAATTATTTATTGTTTTTAACTTACTCATTGAATTTCATAAGAAGGTCTTTGGTTTGAACCTAAGGAAGACAAACAAGATGAAATATTGCATTGAATCCAAGAATTGTTTAAGGATATGCGCTTAGGCCTCACCTAGATATAGAGATTCGAAAATTACATAATTCATATTCTCAATAACATTATGACATTCCCGGTTGAGAATGTAAATGTCATAGTTATACAAAGAAAGTACCATATAATGAAATTGCGTTTGTAGTCCAACGGTTAGGATAATTGCCTTCCAAGCAATAGACCCGGGTTCAACCCCGGCAAACGCATTACCTTTGCATTCGTTAAGCCTCTCGAATTAGCCCTAGAGCATAATTTCGTTAAGTTTTGCTTCTCGATTTAAGCAACCCTAAGGACTAAACTCTTTCAAATTTAATAATTTATTATATAAATTCATTTTATATATATTTTTAAAATAAAATTTATATTCACACTTCTATTAAACAAACTTTTATATTTTACCAGTTTGTAATTTGATATCAATTTATTCACCTCTTAATATTTTTAAAATATCTACTAAAACAAGTTGGTTCAATCGGTTGTTGAAACTTGAAATGAAAGCTTCGTATTATTTTGATTTTTGTAATTTTTATTATTTGTTTATACATTACCCTCTATTATATCACTTACTTTTTCATAAATACACATGGACCCCGTCAGTGTATACTTTTGTAAAAAATATTCTGTTAATTATTTATTGTTTTTAACTTACTCATTGAATTTCATAAGAAGGTCTTTGGTTCAAACCTAAGGAAGACAAACAAGAAGAAATATTGCATTGAATCCAAGAATTGTTTAAGGATATGCGTTTAGGCCTCACCTAGAAATAGGGATTCGAAAATTACATAATTCATATTCTCAATAACATTATGACATTCCGGTTGAGAATGTAAATGTCATAGCGTTATACAAAGAAAGTACCATATAATGAAATTGCGTTTGTAGTCCAACGGTTAGGATAATTGCCTTCCAAGCAATAGACCCGGGTTCAACTCCGGCAAACGCATTACCTTTGCATTCGTTAAGCCTCTCGAATTAGCCCTAGAGCATAATTTCGTTAAGTTTTGCTTCTCGATTTAAGCAACCCTAAGGACTAAACTCTCTTCAAATTTAATAATTTATTATATAAATTCAATTTTATATATATTTTTTTAAAATAAAATTTATATTCACTTCCATTAAACAAACTTTTATATTTTACCAGTTTGTAATTTTGATATCAATTTATTCACCTCTTAATATTTTTAAAATATCTACTAAAACAAGTTGGTTCAATCGGTTGTTGAAACTTGAAATGAAAGCTTTGTATTATTTTGATTTTTGTAATTTTTATTATTTGTTTATACATTACCCTCTATTATATCACTTACTTTTTCATAAATACACATGGACCCGTCAGTGTATACTTTTGTAAAAAATTTTCTGTTAATTATTTATTGTTTTTAACTTACTCATTGAATTTCATAAGAAGGTCTTTGGTTCAAACCTAAGGAACAAACAAGAAGAAATATTGCATTGAATCCAAGGATTGTTTAAGGATATGCGTTTAGGCTCACCTAGAAATAGGGATTCGAAAATTACATAATTCATATTCTCAATAACATTATGACATTCCCGTTGAGAATGTAAATGTCATAGCGTTATACAAAGAAAGTACCATATAATGAAATTGCGTTTGTAGTCCAACGGTTAGGATAATTGCCTTCCAAGCAATAGACCCGGGTTCAACTCCCGGCAAACGCATTACCTTTGCATTCGTTAAGCCTCTCGAATTAGCCTAGAGCATAATTTCGTTAAGTTTTGCTTCTCGATTTAAGCAACCCTAAGGACTAAACTCTTTCAAATTTAATAATTTATTATATAAATTCAATTTTATATATATTTTTAAATAAATTTATATTCACACTTATTAAACAAACTTTTATATTTTACCAGTTTGTAATTTTGATATCAATTTATTCACCTCTTAATATTTTTAAAATATCTACTAAAACAAGTTGTTCAATCGGTTGTTGAAACTTGAAATGAAAGCTTTCGTATATTTTTGATTTTTGTAATTTTTATTATTTGTTTATACATTACCCTCTATTATATCACTTACTTTTTCATAAATACACATGGACCCCGTCAGTGTATACTTTTGTAAAAAATATTCTGTTAATTATTTATTGTTTTTAACTTACTCATTGAATTTCATAAGAAGGTCTTTGGTTCAAACCTAAGGAAGACAAACAAGAAGAAATATTGCATTGAATCCAAGAATTGTTTAAGGATATGTTTAGGCCTCACCTAGAAATAGGGATTCGAAAATTACATAATTCATATTCTCAATAACATTATGACATTCCCGGTTGAGAATGTAGATGTCATAGCGTTATACAAAGAAAGTACCATATAATGAAATTGCGTTTGTAGTCCAACGGTTAGGATAATTGCCTTCCAAGCAATAGACCTGGGTTCAACTCCGGCAAACGCATTACCTTTGCATTCGTTAAGCCTCTCGAATTAGCAAACCAAACATGCAGCCCTAGAGCTTAATTTCGTTAAGTTTTTCTCGATTTAGCAACCTTATGGACTAAACTCTTTTATATTTTACCAGTTTGTAATTTTGATATCAATTTATTCACCTCTTAATATTTTTAAAATATCTACTAAAACAAGTTGTTCAATCGGTTGTTGAAACTTGAAATGAAAGTTTCGTATTATTTGATTTTTGTAATTTTTATTATTTTTTTATACATTACCCTCTATTATATCACTTACTTTTTCATAAATACACATGGACCCCGTCAGTGTATACTTTTGTAAAAAATATTCTGTTAATTATTTATTGTTTTTAACTTACTCATTGAATTTCATAAGAAGGTCTTTGGTTCAAACCTAAGGAAGACAAACAAGATGAAATATTGCATTGAATCCAAGAATTGTTTAAGGATATGCGTTTAGGCCTCACCTAGAAATAGGGATTCGAAAATTACATAATTCATATTCTCAATAACATTATGACATTCGGTTGAGAATGTAATGTCATAGCGTTATACAAAGAAAGTACCATATAATGAAATTGCGTTTGTAGTCCAACGGTTAGGATAATTGCCTTCCAAGCAATAGACCGGGTTCAACTCCGGCAAACGCATTACCTTTGCATTCGTTAAGCCTCTCGAATTAAGCAAACCAAACATTTAGAGCTTAATTTCGTTAAGTTTTTTCTCGATTTAAGCAAACTTTGGACTAAACTTTTATATTTTACCAGTTTGTAATTTTGATATCAATTTATTCACCTCTTAATATTTTTAAAATATCTACTAAAACAAGTTGGTTCAATCGGTTGTTGAAACTTGAAATGAAAGCTTCGTATTATTTTGATTTTTGTAATTTTTATTATTTTGTTTATACATTACCCTCTATTATATCACTTACTTTTTCATAAATACACATGGACCCCGTCAGTGTATACTTTTGTAAAAAATATTCTGTTAATTATTTATTGTTTTTAACTTACTCATTGAATTTCATAAGAAGGTCTTTGGTTCGAACCTAAGGAAGACAAACAAGATGAAATATTGCATTGAATCCAAGAATTGTTTAAGGATATGCGCTTAGGCCTCACCTAGATATAGAGATTCGAAAATTACATAATTCATATTCTCAATAACATTATGACATTCCCGGTTGAGAATGTAAATGTCATAGCGTTATACAAAGAAAGTACCATATAATGAAATTGCGTTTGTAGTCCAACGGTTAGGATAATTGCCTTCCAAGCAATAGACCCGGTTCAACTCCGGCAAACGCATTACCTTTGCATTCGTTAAGCCTCTCGAATTAGCCCTAGAGCATAATTTCGTTAAGTTTTGCTTCTCGATTTAAGCAACCCTAGACTAAACTCTTTTCAAATTTAATAATTTATTATATAAATTCATTTTATATATATTTTTTTAAATAAAATTTATATTCACACTTCTATTAAACAAACTTTTATATTTTACCAGTTTGTAATTTTGATATCAATTTATTCACCTCTTAATATTTTTAAAATATCTACTAAAACAAGTTGTTCAATCGGTTGTTGAAACTTGAAATGAAAGCTTCGTATTATTTTGATTTTTGTAATTTTTATTATTTTTTATACATTACCCTATTATATCACTTACTTTTTCATAAATACACATGGACCCCGTCAGTGTATACTTTTGTAAAAAATATTCTGTTAATTATTTATTGTTTTTAACTTACTCATTGAATTTCATAAGAAGGTCTTTGGTTCAAACCTAAGGAAGACAAACAAGATGAAATATTGCATTGAATCCAAGAATTGTTTAAGGATATGCGCTTAGGCCTCACCTAGAAATAGAGATTCGAAAATTACATAATTCATATTCTCAATAACATTATGACATTCCCGGTTGAGAATGTAAATGTCATAGCGTTATACAAAGAAAGTACCATATAATGAAATTGCGTTTGTAGTCCAACGGTTAGGATAAATGCCTTCCAAGCAATAGACCCGGGTTCAACCCGGCAAACGCATTACCTTTGCATTCGTTAAGCCTCTCGAATTAGCCTAGAAATAATTTCGTTAAGTTTTGCTTCTCGATTTAAGCAACCCTATGGACTAAACTCTTTTCAAATTTAATAATTTATTATATAAATTCCATTTTATATATATTTTTTAAATAAAATTTATATTCACACTTCTATTAAACAAACTTTTATATTTTACCAGTTTGTAATTTTGATATCAATTTATTCACCTCTTAATATTTTTAAAATATCTACTAAAACAAGTTGGTTCAATCGGTTGTTGAAACTTGAAATGAAAGCTTCGTATTATTTTGATTTTTGTAATTTTATTATTTTTTATACATTACCCTCTATTATATCACTTACTTTTTCATAAATACACATGGACCCCGTCAGTGTATACTTTTGTAAAAAATATTCTGTTAATTATTTATTGTTTTTAACTTACTCATTGAATTTCATAAGAAGGTCTTTGGTTCAAACCTAAGGAAGACAAACAAGAAGAAATATTGCATTGAATCCAAGAATTGTTTAAGGATATGCGTTAGGCCTCACCTAGAAATAGGATTCGAAAATTACATAATTCATATTCTCAATAACATTATGACATTCCCGGTTGAGAATGTAGATGTCATAGCTTATACAAAGAAAGTACCATATAATGAAATTGCGTTTGTAGTCCAACGGTTAGGATAATTGCCTTCCAAGCAATAGACCGGGTTCAACTCCCGGCAAACGCATTACCTTTGCATTCGTTAAGCCTCTCGAATTAAGCAAACCAAACATGCAGCCTAGAGCTTAATTTCGTTAAGTTTGCTTCTCGATTTAAGCAACCTTATGGACTAAACTCTTTTATATTTTACCAGTTTGTAATTTTGATATCAATTTATTCACCTCTTAATATTTTTAAAATATCTACTAAAACAAGTTGTTCAATCGGTTGTTGAAACTTGAAATGAAAGCTTCGTATTATTTTGATTTTTGTAATTTTTATTATTTTTTTACATTACCCTCTATTATATCACTTACTTTTTCATAAATACACATGGACCCCGTCAGTGTATACTTTTGTAAAAAATATTCTGTTAATTATTTATTGTTTTTAACTTACTCATTGAATTTCATAAGAAGGTCTTTGGTTCGAACCTAAGGAAGACAAACAAGATGAAATATTGCATTGAATCCAAGAATTGTTTAAGGATATGCGCTTAGGCCTCACCTAGATATAGAGATTCGAAAATTACATAATTCATATTCTCAATAACATTATGACATTCCCGGTTGAGAATGTAAATGTCATAGCGTTATACAAAGAAAGTACCATATAATGAAATTGCGTTTGTAGTCCAACGGTTAGGATAATTGCCTTCCAAGCAATAGACCGGGTTCAACTCCCGGCAAACGCATTACCTTTGCATTCGTTAAGCCTCTCGAATTAGCCCTAGAGCATAATTTCGTTAAGTTTTGCTTCTCGATTTAAGCAACCCTATGGACTAAACTCTTTTCAAATTTTAATTTATTATATAAATTCCATTTATATATATATTTTTTAAATAAAATTTATATTCACACTTCTATTAAACAAATTTTATATTTACCAGTTTGTAATTTTGATATCAATTTATTCACCTCTTAATATTTTTAAAATATCTACTAAAACAAGTTGGTTCAATCGGTTGTTGAAACTTGAAATGAAAGCTTCGTATTATTTGATTTTTGTAATTTTTATTATTTTTTTATACATTACCCTCTATTATATCACTTACTTTTTCATAAATACACATGGACCCCGTCAGTGTATACTTTTGTAAAAAATATTCTGTTAATTATTTATTGTTTTTAACTTACTCATTGAATTTCATAAGAAGGTCTTTGGTTCGAACCTAAGGAAGACAAACAAGATGAAATATTGCATTGAATCCAAGAATTGTTTAAGGATATGCGCTTAGGCCTCACCTAGAATAGAGATTCGAAAATTACATAATTCATATTCTCAATAACATTATGACATTCCGGTTGAGAATGTAAATGTCATAGCGTTATACAAAGAAAGTACCATATAATGAAATTGCGTTTGTAGTCCAACGGTTAGGATAATTGCCTTCCAAGCAATAGACCCGGGTTCAACTCCCGGCAAACGCATTACCTTTGCATTCGTTAAGCCTCTCGAATTAGCCTAGAGCATAATTTCGTTAAGTTTTGCTTCTCGATTTAAGCAACCCTAAGGACTAAACTCTCTTCAAATTTAATAATTTATTATATAAATTCAATTTATATATAATTTTTTAAAATAAAATTTATATTCACACTTCCATTAAACAAACTTTATATTTTACAGTTTTAATTTGATATCAATTATTCACCTCTTAATATTTTAAAATATCTACTAAAACAAGTTGGTTCAATCGGTTGTTGAAACTTGAAATGAAAGCTTTGTATTATTTTGATTTTTGTAATTTTATTATTTGTTTATACATTACCCTCTATATATATCACTTACTTTTTCATAAATACACATGGACCCCGTCAGTGTATACTTTTGTAAAAAATATTCTGTTAATTATTTATTGTTTTTAACTTACTCATTGAATTTCATAAGAAGGTCTTTGGTTCAAACCTAAGGAAGACAAACAAGAAGAGAAATATTGCATTGAATCCAAGGATTGTTTAAGGATATGCGTTTAGCCTCACCTAGAATATAGGATTCGAAAATTACATAATTCATATTCTCAATAACATTATGACATTCCCGGTTGAGAATGTA
>NW_017617107.1:789658-828991 GCF_001879475.1 Ipomoea nil | reverse complement strand
AAAACAATTTTAGAATTCAGCCTAAAGATTTCAACAGTGCAACACTTCTTTCTAGTAGCTTTTAGTTGGTCCTGACACTCTTCTGGAGGCTCTATCTTCACCACTCTTGCCTCTCTTTCATTTCTGTTCACCATGCCCTCTCTTCATATTTAGCAGAAAGTTAATATGATAATCAAGATTGCCTAATAGCTTAACAAATGATGAACTATATATACATTCAATTGAAGTTTAAAAGAATATACACTATTTGCAATTAACAGGACAATCTAATGTCCCAGTTTAAGAACATAAAGCTCACAACATTTTAAATCATTATTTTATGTAATTAATACCCTCTGCCTTGTTTTCCATACACAAACTTAAAAAAATAAAAACCTAACTTCACAGAATATTACCAAAAAAAAAAAAACATCAAAATTATTAATTTCCAAACCAAGCACCAAAATTGAATATCTTATTCTCACACCCTGAGATCCCAGAAAGGATTTATTCTAAATTTTTCGTGTTTTATTTGTTATTCTAATATCAAAAGATGTGTTTTTTTTTTTTTTTTTTTTTTTTGCAAAAACCAAACAGGTATCAAAATTTAAGATCCAAGAATCGATATTTACGATAATTGAATCGCGACAATCAAAACTCTGACCATACTACTCTTTCACGCCATTTTCCCTACAAATAATATCCCAATACTTTTCTTCCTCCCTACTACACCATACTACTCTTTCACGCCATTTTCCCCTCAAAGTACAAGAAAATCTCCTTCATCTTCTACAAAGAAAACTCTACCAAGATTACTCTTTTATGCATCTTTCACCAAAATAAAGTAAGATCATCTTTCACCTTGCATTTTCCCTTCACATTTCATAGTCTTTAATGCATGTTCTTATTCTTCCTACATTGGAGTTTTGGGATTCCTAGAGGTTCAAGACGGAGATAAGTTGTTAGGTTGATGCTGGGTGTTTGAGGATTGGTTGCTAGCTTAAAAGGTAAACTCCATATCCATCAAAACCTATTTCCAATTATATATAAATGGTCTTGATGTTCTTGGAATTCCTCGGGTATATTCTTGATGTTATATCTTGATATGAGCATTGTTTTGAGTGTTCTTGGTGTTAATCTTGAGCTATGATGTCTATCTTTGATGTCCTATGATTTGTTGGCATTCTAGTGTTGTTGGAATAGTCTTTTTGATGTGTTTTAGCGCTTGTTGTGATGAAATAGCATTGTTGTTGTGTAGTCTGCTTCGTACTGTTTCTGTTGTAAATTTGGCCTTGCGAGCATGTTTCGCGAACATGAGATGCCCCGTGAGCGACACTCGGAAGGTGTCTTGTAGGGGTGTGCCGACGGAAATTCTTTGCCCCGTTGCACACACCCGTTTCCCTCGGTGTGGTAGAGTGTGGCGGGGCTTCCTTTTCCCGTGACATCTGACCGTAAGGTCTTAATTGTTAATTTCCAGAATGCATTCCTTTGATTCCCCGTGCCATTGTTGATCTGTCTTTTAGGTGCCATTTTTGGAGTTATTTGAGTACATTGTACATTCTTTTGCTTAGTTTATGGATCATTATTCTATCTTGAATCCTAGTCCCTTGATATCCATATGGCTTGTGTGCTACATGTGGTTATGTATATATACACTTCTTTGATTATATTGTATTATTGGGCTTCGAGAATTAGATTGGTGGAATTGTAGAGCTTATGCTCCATTTGGATTTGGTGGAAGAAGCTTATGCTTCATTTGGATTGGTTTTAGAAGCTTAGGCTTCACTTGGATGGATAAGGTTGGACTGATGTACAGGTTGGACTTTTGGTGTACAAGTTGAATCGGAGTTCGGTTGGATATTGATTTGATATTAATATTGATATTGAGTATTTGGCTATTGTTATATAGATTCCTTTGGCTATATATATATATATATATATACCACAGTAACTTGTTGATGTGTTCACTCTTGGAATTGTATCCTGTTTATGCTTTTGGTGTTGATATCTTGAATCTAAGTTGAGTTGAGTTGATTCCCCATTGACTTTCTTGAATTGGAGTCATTTGAGTATTCTATTGATTGGGTCTAGAGCCCTAGAATTGAACTTTGTTGATTATCTATCTTTTGAAATCCTTCAGCTGAGTTCGTTGGTATGATATATATATATATATATATTATATATATATATATATATATATATATATATATATATTATATACCATTGCAAAACATATTTTGAGTATAAAAGTATACTTATGTATCTCTACGTGTTAGAGTGGTTTTACTTAGCGTTATTCGCTAATTCTTCTAAAACAATTTCAGGTTGGCTTAGAGATGCTTCTCAAGAGCGCTGTCTAGAATGGGGTGATTTAGTTGATTCTAAGAGAACCTAGATTGTTCTGTTGTTGGTTCGTTTGTACCTTTGTAAACGGTTTGTAGTTAGAACCTTTGTAAGCCTGTGCGTTTGGGTTTATAAGAGTAACCTAAGTGTGGCATAACACCCCAGCCATTGACTTTAAAGTTTTGAATTCGCTTTTGCATTTCTTTGAGTTCTCTCTCTCTGTCTCTCTCTCTCTCTCTCTCTCTCTCTCTCTATATATATATATATATATATATATATATATATATATATATATATTATATATATATATATATATATATATAGGGTCAGGTTCCTGTGAGGTCAGGTCTTCCCGTGCGGTCAGTGCGGCATACACATTAGATATGCATAAATGCACCGCACAGTGTTTCTAAATACACCATTATATGTGGTGTACTTTTTTTAAGTGGTGTATTTTTTGACATTTCATTCTGGTGTATTTCGAACACTGTATGGTGTATTTATGCATACCTAATGGTGTATGCCGCACTGACCGCACGGGAAGACCTGACCTCACAGAACCAAAATATATATATATTATATATATATATATATATATATATATATATAGTATATATATATATATATATATATATATATATATATATATATATATATATATATATATTGTTAAAATATGGCTCAAATTAACCAGCCACTCACCATGCAACGTGTTCCCATTGTCCACATATTGCTCCCATGTACTGCAAGTCTCCTTTTTTGGTTCCACACATTTACCGTATTTCTCGCTTCTTTTAGAGTATAAATAGCAGTATTGCTTTGTAGTTAATCACTCATTCTTACATCAATTAATTTGAATTCATTTATTTCCTCTTAATTGTCTTCTCACGTACACACATAGTATACATATATATATATATATATATATATATATATATATATATATATTCTCTTTTGTATGCTCATTTGAGATTATTAATATATATATATATATATATATTCATTTGTTATTTTAGAATTTCTTCATTTTATATTTCCCTATTCCTATTATTTAACTTCTATAATTCCTCAATTTTCGATTCTTCGCTTCCGCATTATTCCGCTATATTCCTAACAAGTGTATCAGAGCGGTTTAATTGAGAGTTATTTTCAAAGATGTCGACTGTTACCAAGTTCGATATCGAGAAGTTCGGACGGGAAAAATTAGCTTTTCTATCTGGAAGGTTCAGATGGAAGCCGTTCTAACCCAGAACGGTTTGAAGAAAGCACTAGCTGGGAAAAGAAAGAAACCTGTCTAAAGAGGTTCTACGTGAGGTATTAAGTGAGACGACTGCGTCAGATTTATGGTCCAAGCTGGATACGCTTTACATGGCCAAAACTCTGGCGAACACGCTACGCCTGAAGGAGCGTTTGTACACAATCCGTATGACGGAAGGTACTTCTATTAAATCTCACTTAGATGAATTCAATTCTATTTTATTGGACTTGGAAAATATTGATGTCATAATTGAAGATGAGGATCGTGCTGTTTTATTGTTTGTCTCTCTCCGAATTCATACAAGCATTTCAAAGAAATTATGCTGTATGGTAATAGTAGTGATACCCTTACGTTCGACAATGTTAAGTCTGAGGACAAAGGTGAAGGCTTGACTGTAAGGGGTCGTTCACTTGAATCAGGGAGTAGGCAATAAAAATTCTAGATCCAAGTCCAAAGGACATAAGTCCAACAAATCCTGTAAGTACTGCAAGAAGCATGGTCCTGATGTGACTGAATGTTTCAAGTTGAAAAACAAGCAAGAGAGAGAAAAGAAGTCCGCTGAAGCTAGTGTTGTTGAAAGTGATTCAGAAGGCGATGTTTTTGTTATCTGTTAGCTCCGGTTGCAAACGGAGCGAAACCGAGTGGATTCTGGACTCTGGTTGTACATTCCACATGTGTCCTCACAAAGACTGGTTCGTCTCTCTGGAACCGGTTGATGGTGTGTTGTCTTGCTGGGTAATGACACCCAATGCAAGGTTAGTGGAATTGGAAGTGTTCAGATTAAAACTCATGATAATGTTATCAGGACTCTTATCAATGTTCGGTATATTCCTGATTTGAAACGCAATCTGATATCCTTGGGCACCTTGGAATCTTTGGGGTGCAAGTACATAGCTGAAGGTGGAGTTTCTGAAGGTCATAAAAGGCTCTCTTATTCTCTTGAAAGCTTCTCGTTCCGGAAGCTTGTACATCTTGCAAGGCAGTACTGTGACAGGTTCAGTAGCGGTATCTCATCGATGTCTGATGCGGATCTCACTCAACTATGGCATATGCGTCTGGGCATATGAGTGAGAAAGGCATGCATCTCCTGAGCAAGAAAGGTCTCCTTGGTGGTTCAGGTACGGGTAAATTACAATTTTGTGAGCATTGTATTTTTGGGAGACAAAAGAGGGTTAGTTTCTCTACTGCTACACACCGTACCAAAGATGTATTAGAATACATACATTCTGATTTATGGGGACCAACTAAATTCCAGTCTATGGGAGGCTGTAGATATTTTATGTCTATTATTGATGATTTTCTCGTAAAGTCTGGGTCTATTTCCTGAAACATAAAAATCAGGCATTTTCTATTTTCAAGACGTGGAAAATACTTGTTGAGACTCAGACAGGGAAAAAGGTCAAGAAGCTCAGGACAGACAATGGCTTGGAATTCTGTGAGTCAGATTTCAATGACTTCTGTGCGGCAAATTGGAATCGCCAGGCACAAGACCTTGCCTGGTAAACCCCAGCAAAATGGTGTTGCCGAACGTCTAAACAGGACATTATTGGAAAGAGCTCGTTGTATGCTCTCTAATGCTGGTTATGGAAACGGCGTGATTTTTGGGCCGAGGCCGTTTCTACTGCTTGCTATTTGTGAATAGATCTCCACATTCATCCCTTGACTTCATATTCCAGAGGAAATTTGGTCAGGTAATCCTGTTGACTACTCTATCTTAAGAGTGTTTGGATGTCCTGCTTATGCTCATTCCAGTACGGGTAAATTAAACCCGAGAGCTGTCAAATTCATTTTCCTTGGTTATGCCTCTGAGTCAAAAGGGTATCGTCTATGGTCTCCTGATTCTCAGAAAATCATTCTGAGTCGAGATATCACTTTTGACGAAAATGCACTACTTTCTTCTGGAAAAGATTCCAGTACAGGTGAGACGCAGAGTACTGATGATAAGGTGGAGTTTGAGTTCAGGCCTATTGATAGTGTTACTACTGCTGATGGTAATACTAAAGATGATGCATCTACTAGCACAACACCTCTCGTCGAGCCACAACGAGAGTATTCCATTGCTATGGATCGGCCTAGGAGGACAATCAAGAAACCTGTTAGGTACGCTTGTGACGATGAAACCAATATGGTTGCTTATGCTCTTTCAGTGGCATAGGAAGTTGATGGTGATCCATCCTGCTATTCTGAAGCTTTTCCTATTGCTAAGTTCAAGCCATGCTTGAGTTTAGTCGGCTGTTCCAGTTGTTAAATCTACAATGAATTTGATCCAAGGTGGAGATTGTTAAAATATGGCTCAAATTAACCAGCCACTCACCATGCAACGTGTTCCCATTGTCCACATATTGCTCCCATGTACTGCAAGTCTCCTTTTTTGGTTCCACACATTTACCGCATTTCTTGCTTCTTTTAGAGTATAAATAGCAGTATTGCTTTGTAGTTAATCACTCATTCTTACATCAATTAATTGAATTCATTTATTTCCTCTTAATTGTCTTCTCACGTATACACATAGTATACATATATATATATATATATATATATATATATATATATATATATATATATATATATATATATATATATATATTTTATTCATTTGTTATTTTGGAATTTCTTCATTTTATATTTTCCCTATTCCTATTATTTAACTTCTATAATTCTCAATTTTCGATTCTTCGCTTCCGCATTATTCCGCTATATTCCTAACATATATATACACACACACACACACACACACACACACACACACACACACACACACACACACATATATATATATATATATATATATATATATATATATATATATATATATATATATACACTTCTAAAAAATTTCAGAAGTTTTCATTTTCATTAGAAAACTACTAAATGTGTTTAAATCTATTTATTTATCAGTGTATAAAATATGAAACTAATTGACATTAATTTTTTTCTACATAAAGCAATAAAAATGTAGTGACAATTGATAAAAGTATCAACTACTATTGTAACTATGTAGGTTGCATTGTTATGGCTTGTGGTTAGGTAGATGGGATAAAGTTAGAAATAATAGTAAAACAAGTAAAAGAAATATGAATGTGATAAATGGGATGATGGATAGTAAGTAGAGATAGCGACAAATTAAATAGCTACGTCGGAACTATTTTATTTTTTAAAATTCTTATTAGCAGTTAATTAAAAATTAAATATTCATTTATTCTTATAGATAATTAGTTAAAAACTAAATAAATTAATTCTATAATGTACATACTTAAATTAATTAATGATGTAATGACTAGCAATATTTATTGGAATCTTTTTGTACTGACATTCAAATTTCATTGCATTTTAAAATGTACAGACACACAGTTTTCTATATATGTGAAGCTTCGTACTCTTGGACTAGACGTAGTCTTAACGCCCAATGCATCGTTAAGGGTTATGACTTTGAGCGATTATATTATCAATTGTAATTTTGAGGATAGAAGAATGGAGACAGATTAAAGACGAAAGCTTGAAACATGAATATGGGGTAAATTTCTTCCATGGAGTGCCGGTTTTAATTTATTGCATGCATAGAGCTAAAATCTTGCAGATTCCATGCGTAAGTTTAATTTGATTATAAATCTACAAATTCACTTTTTGTGGAAAAGTGTTACAAAAAATATGGATATCTCCGGGGATGTGTACCTGGCAACAAGTCCAAGAACAAACAACAGAATATGGAAGTAGCCTCTAACAATACATGTGATCTTGGAGTTACCTCTGAGCAGTTCCAAAGGATCGGATCATGGCCATGGATCAATCTCAAATGGGACAATGCAGCAGTAACTCAAGCACCATTGTAGCAATCCTCCTAAGAATGTGGTTATGACTAGTGTAAACACTGAATCTTGGCACCATCGTTTGGGGCACTCCCCAACCAATAAAATGCATTTGTTGAAAGACATTTCTATACCTTCTGCTAAGCCTTTTGCCTGTGATGTGTGCCACCTTGCTAAACATAAACGCTCCCCTTTCCCTTTTAACTTTTAAGTACTACTTCTACAAATGCCTGCTTTGATTTAGTGCATGCAGATATATGGGGGCCTTTTATAGTTTCATATATCAAGGGCGAACGGTACTTCCTGACCTTGGTGGATGACCACACAAGAGTCACTCGGTTGCATCTTATGAGAAACAAACCAAAAGCAAGGGCTTTAATGATCACTGCCTTGAGGAACCAGAGGCAGAGCAGTTCTCTCCTTCTTTGCCAAATCTCTCCACTTCCATTCCTATATTCTATGAACAGGCTGGTTCAAGGCAGTATCATGGTATTCTACCTCCATCTAACAGTGTGCCTCGCATGGAGATTATTGAACAATCAAATTATTGAAATACCCTATATAATAAAAGATTTATTCTCAAGCATAGCATGTTCTTGAAAATAGTATTTTCAAGAATATATAAACTTAAAAAATTTCCTATTATGAAAATTTCTCTGATTAAATTACACCCTTAATTCTTTTCCTAATTGGGAACAAATAACATTTAAGTTTTTTCCTTTTTTCAATAGATCCGGATGATATGATGAAAATGGATAAAATTTATCTTACTGGTTTACCAACTATTACACGGTAAATTATGCTGTGAGCATGTGCGACCATGCACATGATGCGCACGAATCTGTATCCATAATTTCTATACTGTAGATCCATAATTTCTAGAATCAGTGAGCTAAAATTTATACTTTAATTTAGAGTCCAATTGTTGAACCATGATTTTACAAATCAGTGCAGTATAGAAATTATAGATCTACTGTATAGAAATTATGGATCTACTGTATTTAAATTATGGATCCTAAGGGTTTAAAAATTATGAATCAAAAGTACCCATTTGTTTATTGTTAGGAGGGGTCGAACTTTCAATTGGACCATAAATTGTCTTATGATTATTGATCTTTAATAATTTTCATCATTTACTTACTTTTAATATGACCATAAATGGTCCATTGACTAGTACAAATAAGGACCAAATCTAGCACAAAATTAATAGTAATGGACCATTTATGGTCAAATTTAAAATCGAGGATGAAAATTAGTTCCGGATCAAGGCCAATGCTTCCGGTTCACAATCGTTATGCGTTGGACCCGTGTCCAGCATGCTTGCTGGACACGGGTAACAGTGCCCGTTAGGCACTGTTATTTACTTTTTTTTTTTTTTTTTTATTTTTTTTTTTTTTAATTTCAAACAGCTTTGTTATCGGAGTATATGTTCATAATTTTATTACTATATTATTAATAACTGTACATTCATAACTCCATAACTGTACGTTCATAACTCCATAACTGTACGTTCATAACTCCATAATTGTACATTCATAACTCCATAACTGTACATTCATAACTCTATAATTGTACATTCATAATTTTCGAAGCTCTATGTTCACAATTTTAGAGCTCTATGTTCACAATTTTAGAGCTCTATGTTCATAATTGTAAGTTCATAATGTTAGAGCTCTTTGTTCATAATTCGATCAATAACTGTACATTCATAATTCCATAACTGTAGATTCATAACTCCATAACTGTAGATTCATAACTCCATAACTGTACATTCATAATCTTCGAAGCTCTATATTCACAATTTTAAAGCTCCATGGTCATAATTTTATCACTATATATGTTCATAATTGTAAGTTCATAATGTTAGAGCTCTGTGTTCATAATTTCATAATTGCATAACTGTACATTCATAACGGCATAACTGTACATTCATAATCCAAAAAAAATAACACCGTTAACGCCGTTAACGGCAAAACGCACGCAAATTTTTTTTTTTTTAACTAAATGACGCGTTTTTTTTAAAAAACGACGTCGTTTTGGACCCGTGTCCACAATTCACTGTGGACATGGGTCCAGGGCATAATTTGCCTCCGGTTCAACAGATGAAGTTCTTTAGGTAGGTTGTTAGAGGACTGATAAGGGATGAGGGTAATTTTGTATTTTCCTCCTTTATTGATTCTGTTATACCCGATGTATATAAGATGGCAGCAACCATCTTCCTGCATGTAAGTTCTTTCTTTTGTCCATCAAACAATGAATATATTTTCCCCAACTGATAAGGGATGAGGGAATGGAGGTGAATATACCTACTGGAAAAAGAGTGGCAATAAAACACACAGGAAACATAAAATTTGGCAGTAACTTGTGGCTAAGGGATGTTATGCATATCCTGTCTTTCCAATTCAACATCATCTCCGTCAGTAAACTTCTTCAAAACACACCTTATAAACTGGTTTTCTCATCCTCTCAATGCTTGATCCAGGAGACACTTGGGATGACAGTTGGTTTAGCTAAGCAGTATAAGGGGTTGTACTTGCTGATGGAACCACCAGTGCAATCTATTAATCCTCCTAAGAATGTGGTTATGACTGAAACTTGGCACCATCGTTTGGGGCACTCCCCAACCAATAAAATGCATTTGTTGAAAGACATTTTTATACCTTCTGCTAAGCCTTTTGCATGTGATGTGTGTCACCTTGCTAAACATAAACGCTCCCCTTTCCCTTTAAGTACTACTTCTACAGTCACCTCACTCCTGTTCATAAAGCATTCTCTATAGTAGTCATTTCCACTATTCAACTTAGAACATATAATCTAGGCGTAAAACGTGAACATTGGAAGGAAGTTATAAATGCCGAAATCAAGGCTCTTCAAGACAACAATACCTGGGAGCAGTGGCGTATCCAGAAAATTAAGTGAGTGGGGGCGTATTTAAGATGATTTTAGAATTGTTAATTCCAAAATATCAAACACCTATAATACGGTTCAAATACATTAATAAATTATAATAAAATGTTTATGATAGACTATATGATAGTTAGGAATGAAGCCAAAATTGTACTTGGGCAGGGTGAAATTTTTAAAACACTTTGAAATGTTATAAAAATATATTAAAGCACTATAGGTTGGATTTGAACCCATACCATTTCATATATCATAACCATAATTTAACCAACTGAGCTGCTAAACTACTTGGTCATCTTTACATATGAATATATATTAATGGGAAGAGGTGAGTGGGGGAAGCTGACCCCACTGCCCCCATTTTGGCTCCGCCACTGCTTGGGAGTTGACTGAGTTACCCCATGGAAAGGTTCCCATGGGATGCAAATGGGTGTTCAAAATTAAGCTTAAGGCAGACGGCACGGTTGAGCGTTATGACGGGATAGATAGCTGTGGATGGAAAGAAGGTTGGGAATAAAGATTCCCGGGTTGTCGTACTCAATGAATGATAACTTGCAAGTTTGAGAAAAGGGTCACGGTGAGGTAGATCTAGTTTTGAATTCTTGATCAAAGTAGAGTGTGGTGAAGTGATGGTTGCAGAAAAAGGTAGGAACAAAGGTGCTTGGGGAAAAAAAGGATTGAAACAATAAGGAAGAAAACAGATTATGATGGTGTGCCGATTGCATTGTGAGATTAGCTAGTACCGCGATAGGGAAGGTAGCTAGTCACGTTCGTGGCTTGCGGCGTGATTGGATTGGGCGTCTTCACGTCTCCGTCACGCCGTGACTCGGGCGTGACTGGTGTCTTGGTGCACATTTTTCTGGATTTTACGTTTTTGATCCTTCTTTGCCACTTTTCTCATCCGAAAATACCTAAACACATAAAAAGTGCAATTGTGAAGGTTTCTTTATGCTAAATCACGTTTTTAGGGTAAATTACTATAAAGCACACGACTTTAATGCTAAATTATGCATAAAACACCTTCGAAATGTCGTTAAAAACTAGAATATTTTGACGCTTATCACGTTACAAAGCAAGATTGGTGGCCAAAGGTTATACGCAACAACTCGGGGTTGACTACATTGAAACATTCTCTCCGGTGGCTCGTATAACCACCATTCGAATGTTCCTAGCTATAGCCACCTCTAATGCTTGGCACATTCATCAGTTAGACATAAATAACGCATTTTTGCACGATGATTTGCAAGAGGAGGTCTATACGGTTTTGCCTCCAGGTTTTCAGGGCACCAAGCCAAATCAAGTGTGTAGATTATTGCGCTCGTTATACGGACTCAAACAAGCCAGCCGACAATGGAATGCAAAACTGATGGCACCGCTAATACATATTGGATTGCTCAGTCTAAGTCAGACCCCTCGCTATTCACTAAAGGTTGCGACGCACTGTTCATAGCTCTATTAGTATACGTGGATGACATTCTAGTAACAAGTGGAGACATTAATGTCATTTAAGAACTTAAAGTTTTCCTTGATACAGCTTTCAAGATCAAAGATCTCATAACCTTGGGGTATTTTCTGGGAATCGAGGCTAGAATGTGTGACTCCTGGTTCAATCTCTGTCAGCAGAAGTATACTCTGGATATCTTGACTGAAGCTGGCTTCCATGACCACAAGCCTGCTAAAACTCCCATGGTCCTAGGCCATCGCTTAACACATGATGATGGAAATATTCTTGATGATGTTAGCTTGTTACAGAAGGTTGGTAGGCTGATTACTCTACCTCACAGCAACACGGCCAGATATAAGCTTTCCTGTCCAAAAGTTAAGTCAATTCATTGACAGCCCTACTGACAAACATTTGATGGTGGCTCACCGTGTCCTCTGCTATATCAAAGATGCTCCAGGCCAAGGGCTGTTCTATCCAACCAACAGTATCTGGCAGCTTAACGCCTTCTCAGATTCCGATTGGGTGTTCTTTGGCTCTACTCTGTGTCTTGGAAATTAAAAAAAAAAAAAAACAAAAAACAAGCTACTGTATCCAGTGGCTCGACTCCTTATTGATAGACTTGCATGTTCAGACAGATAGAGCAGCCACATTATTTTGCGACAACAAGTCCGCGATTGCCATCGCCGAGAACCACGTTTTCCACGAACGAACGAAGCACATAGAAATCGTTTGCCATGTGGTTCGTGAGAAAGTCACTCAAGGGCTCGTCAAGTTACTATCTGTTTCATCATCCAACCAGGCAACTGACGGGTTTACAAAATTCCTTCCAGTTTCTCCTTATCAATTGTTAGTCTCAAAGCTGGGCATTCAAGACCTACACGCTCCAGCTTACCGAGGGTTGTTAGAGGACTGATAAGGGACGAGGGTAACCATCTTCCTGCATGTAAGCTCTTTCTTTTGTCCAACAAACAATGAAGATATTTTTCACAACTCTCTGTAGCTTGTTCCTCATAGGTTCTTATTGGGTACCAACTTCTCCTCCAATACCTTCTACCATTGGAACATCAAGAACATTCCCGTTAAGTTCTGGTATATAGGGTGTTTCTCTAATTTAGCCCTTTTTATTGGTTCAGTACCCTATACAACTTTATCCACAACCTTGGGAAACTTAGGTTCTTCTACACCTCTCTTAGTTCCTTCTAGTTAGTCAATCACCAGGTTGATAGAGTCATTGGAAAATTTGCTCTCATCGAAAATGTTATTGGATGAGATTTGAACATTTTCTTCTGGTTGTTCTTCTCCTTTGCCTCCGAAATTTCAACAGTGGCTCCAACTTCTTATGATTTCTCCACTCCTTCCAGAACAACTGTTGGAACAACTATTCCTTTCGGACCAACTTCTTCTGATCTCTCTATTCAATTCCTTCCAGAGTAACTTCAGCTTGTGGCCCCCTTCAACCATTGACATGGAAGACTGTCCAGGCACCACAGTTAGGCTTGACTCATGTTGAGCTCTGGAGAGATGGTTGGTAGCTTCTAGATTTCACTGATCATAATTATCTCCCTCGTCGTCATGGATAGAAGGCCCTTATTCTTTAGCTGTTTTCTTCTTGTTCAACATAGAAACTTTTTGGATCAAGAATTCTTCTAAGGGACTAAAGTTATAAATTTTAGAGTGCATTTCATCTCTAATTATGTTGTAGACTGCCTCTTCCATTGTACGCATACTGATAAAACATATTCTTTATTATATTTTACTCCATACTTTAGCCTATTTTGTGCATAATATAAAGTTCCCCGAATCATGTGTGTATTGAGACTTATTTGTTTGCTTTATTGTCTTAGGCACATTTATTCACAAAAATTAAAGAGGAAAGTATTTTGGGGCATTTCCGGTCAATTTTGGAGTTAAAGAACCCGTTCAAGAAGGAATGGAGCAACAAACGAAGAACGAGGAGCACACTAGGAGAATTAGCATGGCCACCAGGTCAAGGCCGTTCTTGAAAGATTTTACACAACCATGCTTTAGGTCATGCCAAATGGAGGCAATGTGCACTTCATTATAGGCCGAATTAGGCACGACCATGGCCTTGGTTGTGCCACTATGGGTAATCTGAACAGTATTTAAACATGTTCTATGTTGTATTTTGGGGGAGGCGAACGCTAGATAGTTTCAATCGGGTTCCCTTTTGTTCCTTTCATCTTTTAAGTTTAGACTAGCTTAGATTACATTTAATCAACACATTTTTCAATCTTTTAATCTCGGATCGAAGTCGAATTCAACCTCAACATTGCATCTACATAGAGAAGCTTTTCCATACTCTTTCTTTTATTTCCTCTACAATAATGTTCTTAATATTCATTTGTGCTTTTTACTTGTTCTTCTTTTTGAAGTGTGAGTAGTTCGGTATGGAGTTTGGATTAGCGATTAATCCCTTTCCTAAGTGCTGGTTATGTAGATTTTGCATAAGGGGGAAAAGTGGGACCCAAGAATGCCTTTGAGTTTAAGAGTTTGGGATTGAGGCGTCATAAAAGTGGGGCAATCTCTTGCTCTAATTCTAAGTCGAAAGATCTTTAATTCTAACGCGCATTTTGGATGACATCGTGAATTAGGTATTTCTCCCTATTTTTCTCAGGTTGTTCATGCTCTTAATTAGGATGTGGTTATCGTTAATCTGGTAGAATGTGGGGCATGAGATAAGGCTAGAGGTGTAGCCATGTCGCAAACCTTACACAGGGGTTATGTGCTTTGCGCGATGAGCCTACACTATGCTATTTGCCTTGCACACAAGCATGAGCATGCCAACATATAGTAGTGCCTATGTACCGCTTGGGGTAAACCACGTGTGATCATACAAAGGTTTCATACATGGAGTCATGTGATGATGTGGTTCAAAATTTCATGGCACTTCCCGGCCCACGATCTAAAACATTTGATGAATTAGAGAACCAGTTCTTTAGAGATTATAAAAGACCGGTACAACTTATGTCTGGGTCATCATCATCTTCTCTTTCTTTTAATTCAATGTCTTGTATATCCCTTTCAGTTTGGTACTTGTCCAAATATCAAAGACACACTTTGTGTAGGTGAGTCAAGAGGATTGCTTTTTGCAGGTTTTCATCTCAAACGTCAAATGGAAGTTTGGGTGATGAATGAGTTTGGAGTTGAAGAATCATGGACTAAACTAGTCTGCATTTCAAACTTACCAGTTCATCATCCACTTCCCCGGGGTTCAGAGAACACGGCATACATGGCTCTGTGTAATGCTAAACTCGCAATTGTACATGTTTCGGAAAATGGTGATATTCTAATGATGGTTGGGCATCAGTTGAAGCTCCATAGACCAAACGCTAGAAGGGGTAAGAATTTTAATATCCCATATGATCTTGGTTATATGGTTACTAGTTATGTGGACACCCTTGTTTCACCATGACGGGTCTGTAAATTAATTGTTCATGTCATGTTGGAGGAAGAAAATTTTGCTTTTTGATGGGTTGATTTAGAGTTCATCAATGGCTTTATAATCGTGTTGAATTAAGTATAAAATAGTATTAATTTTTTATTGTATCATTTGTGTATGAGCTTTGTGAAGTATTTTCCTAGCCATGTTTGGTGAACTATAGATTTGTGTGAATGCAACACCGGTAAGATAGAAATGTTTCTAAGTTAAATTTCATTGCATTTTAGTGTAAAGGGTTGTGACTTTGGGCTATAATATTAACTACCCATCCATTACGGACTTGGGTGTGAGGCGATACAGAGAGAGTGTGAAGTGGGGAGAGGGGGGGGGGGGGGGGGTGGAATATATGTTGTGTATAGAGGGGTAGGTTGACCCATGGGGTTTACCAACTTACCGCTAAGGGGCGGGGGGCGGTCTCAAGGCCAGTGGTCCCTACCAGCCGAAAAAAAGGGTCTCCTGAACTCCTCGAGCTACAATAGTGTGGCTAGTGGGCGTCGAGCGCTCTCCATCGTGTCAACGGCGCCCCATGTTATCATGACTTCTAATATTGACACTTGGGTTCGGTTACATAAAGTACATTTTTATTATACTAAAGATTCATTTTTTAAAGATACATTATTTGGTATATACTATCAAATAATAAACGTTTAGTACACAAATAATGTACATTCAACATATTAGAAATACACATTTATTCATGGTCAATTAATTTGCCTTTATTCCTAGCTCCTTATTTGGGCTCCTTTATTTATTATTTATCTATTCCTTGAATTATAATCTCGAGTCGTATATAATCTTTTGAACTTAAGGCTCCAATTAGTAACAATAATATTATTATAATTTTCCTATCCCCTTTTTGTAAAGTGGTTTCATGATGTAAAGTGGTTTCATAAATCCATCACAAATTCACAATGTAATTCCATTATAATCACATTAATTGCATTTAGGCAGATTTCCATTCTAATTTCCGTAAATGCATATCAGGAGCTTCGTATATATATTATCCTCCTTTATTTAATTTCCTTATGGATTTTATGAATTAACTTCCTTATATGATTTAATTCATCTTGATAGAACAAAATGATCCATGATATGGATGAATCAATAAATTTGCATAAATTAATGGGGTAAAATAGTAAAAGATCAAGAGATAATTGTAATAATAATATTGAGTGGATTAATAAAATAACGTTACAAGAGTTTTGTAAGAATAGAACATGATTTATCTAAGTTATGACATGAGCTATTTATACAAGAAAAGTATAGCAAACTTAGCTAAACTCAGGGTAGGGGTGACCACGGCGATTCGAGCCGTAATCATCACTGTAATAACCGGAACCGTTCGTATGGTTCCGATTCCTAACTGGAACCAATAAGGTTCCGATTAAGTTTTGTGAAATAAAGGAACCGGAACCAGACGGTTCCGGTTCCAAACCGAAAAAAAAAAAAGAAATAATTTAAAATGATGGCAGCAGGGCATAGGCTTGCAGCATACTACCTCACTGCCACATTGGGCAGTGGCGCAAAGGCCAAAGAGGCAATGGTCTCACTTTTTCACTTTTTTTTTTTTTTTTTTTTTTCTTTTAATTCGGTTAGAACCGACAGTTCCAATCAGAACCGTTGGTTCATAAACCGGAACCGTACTATAAGGTTCCATTTCCGGTTTGGTCATTTGCGGAACCGGAACAGGAACGATCACCCCTAACTTAGGGTAAGCCGTGGGAACGGGTTAAAGCCTAGTTGGAAGCCCTGGGTCGGTCCCATGTGGCTAGGTCGCATACATAGGTCAGAATTGCCTTGGTCCGGATTGCATTAATTGCTTGGCCCGGACCACCTTGGTCTCGATCGCCTTCTTTGGGCTCGGGTCACTTTCTTCGTCTAGGTTGCCTTCTTGGATCCTGGGGTTCTCATTCTTGGATCATTTGTAATATCTCTATAACATCTCTCTCTCTCTCTTTATATATATATATATATATATATATATATATATATATATATATATATATATATATATATATATATATATATGTGTATGTATGTATAAACATCATTTTATATATTTTCCTTAAGTGTATTTAGGCAGTTTTATACGCGTACAATTTGTGTTAAGCTGAGTTAATCGCGTTCAAAGTCATTGATGAACTCTGTGTTCAAATAGTAAACAATTTGGGTGCGTTTCGAAACCCGAAAATGACTTCTCGAAAATATTTTTTGATTTTCAATGTTTGGCAAGAGAGGGGGGAAAATGAGGTCAATGACATGGCGGGAGATGCTCAATCATTGATGAGCCTCAATCCTCTTGATGATGACTATGTGTGACTATGAATGAAATTGGTGGTGATGTGACTTGAGCTTTGCTCATGAGTTCGGCGGTATGTGACTATTATATTTATTATTTATTGGTACCCTCGTATACTGAGAGTTCGGCGGTATTGTTTGGCGACAGTTTGGCACAAAACATTGATCCATCGGTTCAAAAACAAATAATTGTTATTACTATAATAATTCTAATAATTAGTACGTAACAGTAATAACGGAATTATCAATTTTCTTAATTGTAACCGAACAACATTTAATTATAATAATGATAATCATCATTATTATTAAATATTACATAATATCATCATTATTACCATAAAAGTTTTGGACAAGCAAATTCAAATGAATTTCAAAATATGATTGTTAAAATCATAATCTAAATTATTATGACAATAATAAAATAATATTCAATTGTCATAACCATATGCTTCTTCGGAACTGTGATTCAAAATCACAGTCCATATTAAAAATATTATCAAATCATGACAAATAGCAAAATTCCATAATTGCAATGAAGAGCCAGAATAATCACATAATATTATATTATAACCATTAAGTGATTTAAAATGGAAAAGCAATTGCTGAAACCGCAAGCCTTTAAAACATTTTTGGGGAAATTTTAATACTTAAAACTTAAGCCGTGTAACAAGTCCGCATAAAGGCATATTAAAAAAAAAAAAAGGTTTAGACGAAACTTTTTATCACCATAATTAAAGAAATTAGCACAATCATGGTAATTTTCTAAAACATACTGCAAATACCAGGAAGCAATACAATCCTAACCAATTTGAAAAACTACACCCTTTAATTAAGGACAAGAAACACAAGGACGGGATTTCCGGAATAATGGCTCCAAAATAAACAATAATAATGGTAATCAATTGAAGTACCAATTCTATGAGGAAGTGCGAAAAGCGTAATATTGAAGATCATTAATGGAGTAGTACACTGCTGAAAATTATGAAATTTTCGACCACATGAAAGTTATCTTAAATCAAGTCGAAAGCAAAAAGTGGTCGGAAATAGGAACAATGATTTTTTCGAAAACCAAAAGTGGTCGGAACAAGGCTTTCGACTTGATTTAAGATCACTTTCAGGTGGTCGGAAATTCCATAATTTCTAGCAGTGGTAATAGCGCAACGTCTGTATCGCCTTCGTCCAGAGCTTCTCAACCCGTCTGCTGCCCGCCGAAAACGACGGCAAAAGACTAGTAGCTAACCAGACTTCATGCAGACGCCGGTGGACAGCCACTCCAACGAAGACATATTGGCAACCCTCAATGAAGACGCTTATGGAAAACGAAATCGCAAACCCATCATCTCAGACAATGGCTCGGGGGCGCTGCATTACCGTAAGCGAACGACAAAATCACCACTCCAACGGTGCTACGGCCCAGGATGCCAATCGGGACGACCAACGACACCACCACCGACATTCGTCAAACGGAAATGGCTAGGGGAAAGTTCGCAGCACCGAACAGAACAAAAACAGTCCCCACCACCTGCCATTAACACCTCTAGACACCCATCATAATGGGTGGCAGTGCTAACATGCTCTGCTGGCAGGAATATACGGTAACACCTCGACCAGGCAAAACCAATTAAAAAAGTTCCCACAAGAGCCAAATCTTAATTGACACAAAACCAACGGCCCTTCGACGTCGTCAGGTGGAGGACTCGGCTGACACAAAAATTCCAAGAAGTACTGAGGGCGGAAAGGTGGAGGACTCGGCTGAGGCTCCGACACCTTGTCTAGATACACGTCCGGCTTCCCGTCATTAATCATCTGCAAGGGCCTCTCCAAGGCACTCGGAGACATGGCTACGCCAAAAAGAGGAGGAACCTCCCATACCTCCTCCTCCTCCGGGCCCGGATCGTTCACCACTGGTTCCACCTTGCCATCAGCCGGTTCCACGGGGGCCAAGTCCAGCATATCTGGGGACACCACGATAGGATTAGAGCTTGAGTCGCCACCAGACGTCCACCGTTGGCCAGCCTTTTCTGCCTTAGCTCTTCCAGGCGCGCATGCTCCTTGTTGCGAATGGAGAAGCGACGATCGCCGACCCTGTAGCTCATGATCAAAGGTCTATGAACAGAAGTGGTATGAATCACTAGCATGAGATGCCTTTATATAGCCTCAGAAGGGCGAATATCTAGGCGGAAATCACGGAGCTGATAGTAAAACTGCCATAATCAGGCCAGAACAGACGGGAGGCCAGAATCTTTGTCAGGAGGGAGTTCCGTCAAATCCTCTCGAAAGGAGTGAAATTCGCACGCTGAACAGAAAAGGGCAGATTCACCCAGGATACGGGGAATATTTGCAGGCGTCAGACTAAAAAGGGCCAGACAATGTGGTCGACTCTAGGGCGAGTCGGCCGGAGAACCAGGATGGATATCCAAAGAATTAAGAAATGAAGCCCTCCAAGAGGGAAACCTAATTTTATTATAAGAGACGAGAAATACACAAGATAAGGAGCTTATTACATCACGAATAAATAAAAAATGCTCCTATGCAGCCCCACTCGGCAATATGGAAACCAATCTCGACCAAAGCCATCACTCGCCCGGTGAAGAGGAGTCGCTCCCAAAGAACGCCTCCCCGGGCAGCCTAGTGGGAGACGGACAGAAAGTATCCCAGAAGGCTGGCATGATTGGCAACACCACCGGCTCCTCGTCATCAGGATACATCTCCAGGTATCGAGCGAAGTCGGCGTCATTCATCAGGCCCGTAGCCGGCCTGTCCAGGTCATCAAGCAGAATGGAAAAGGTCATATGAAAGGTCAACTGTTCAGGGACAACCACCTCCACAAAAGATCCGTCCTGAGCAGTCACCCTGGCAGTACCCGGAGGCGGCGGACTGAGTGAAGTCGGAGCATTCTCCGTACGAATCGAGGTCGGTGGCTGTTGAATGGAGGAAGTAGCACCGGAGGGGGACCTCTGAGAAGACGGGCAAGGAGCCTTCTTCTTATTCTCCCTCTTAGGTCGAGTCCGCTTGGAAGGCAGAGGGCGTCGAGGAGACCCAAAGTCGATCCACTTTCCCTTCAGAGGCGAGCGACCCATGGTTGATCAAGTGAGAGGGACGTAGAAGATAAGAGGCTATTTAAAGGACCCATGCGGAGCAGGGACAATCCAAACGGCTCCGCTGAATCCGGGAAGATAGCAGAGGATCCGGACGTTATGAGGTCTCTTTAAAGACGGGATCCGATGAAGGAGAAGATGGACAGTTACTACTTTCCCAAACCCGAATTACTGGCCCGGGTATGAAAAAGTGAGGGACTAGTTGATGGGGTGAGGACCCCGGCCCAAGAAGAACGGCCCAAGAAAGAAGGGGCCCAAGACAGCAGATGATGGTTAGTAAAAGAAGAAGCCCGATGGTGGCCTGGGCCGAGTCCAGGAGTCGGCCCAGGCCCAAGTACGAAAGGAAACTCGGCCCAGGAGCCAGTAAGAGGCATTCAAGTCGGTCTAAGAGCCGTTGAGGGAGCACTCAATGCGGCATTCAAGAGGACTCGATCAAACGGGCCGTTAGAGGGCCAAAGAGCCGTTGGCCGACTCAGTAACAGCGTCCGAACGGTCATAGTGTAATTAGCCTTGAAGGCGATGTTTAATGTGCTTCAATTCGTCTGGAGAGGAACCTACTATATAAAGGCCCCTCCACACTTGTAAGAGGGGCGAGTCCATGCCCAGAGAATAAACCAACACAAACTTCCTAGATACTCGATTATCCATCTTTGCGATCACTTTTTGAGAAAGGTGAATCCACCAATCAAAGGTTGTGTTGGACCTCCTTGGGCCCGAAAACCCAAAAACCAACAGTAAGAAATCTTTGAATTGTAGAAAATAAAGATAATATAACTAATAAAATTATATTTCTTTTAAATTTTTCTATAATGAATATTTTTTTTAAAAATAAGTCATTATAGACATCTAATTCTAAATTAATTAAATGCATATGTATTATTTTTTGTTGTAGCTACTATTTTATTTAATTTAATAAGAGTAATAAAATGTCGTACATACCTTTCATCAACAATAATGAAATCAATGATTATTTTTTAAAATTTTCATTCCTTGTTGAGACAATTTGTTTTGAGAGTTTGTCAATGACAATTGCTACAATTGTTGTCAATAGGGGATGATAATAAATAATTCAAAATATATGGTTACAATAGATATTGTTATAATGATATAGTAAAAGTTAACTTACAAATTTCTTTAGAGGTTTTCATGCATTGATAAAATTTTAATGTGTAAACTTGTTCAATTGGAGCTAGTGGGATGCATTTTAACATTGTCAATTATTTGGAAAATGATCCTACCGTTTTAGAGTCTATGTGTAATTGTATTTATGATCAACAACTTTGTAGTTAGGCACCCAGGGATGAGAAACGATGTAAGAACAATTTTGTCCAATAAAAAAATAATAGTATAATATTTATAAAGTAGTGTACAATTGTACCATTATAAAAAAAATACAAAAAATAGTAATACCATAATGACCTAAATCATTCCAATAATGCAAAAGCATAATTGAAATATTTAAGTTTGGTTCTAAATAATAATAATAATAATAATAATAATAATAATAATAATAATAATAATAATAATAATAATATTAATTAAATTAAAAAAAAAAAAACAACAACTTAACCTAATTTTTTTTTAAAAAAAAAAAATCATGAAAATCAAATGATTTTTAAAGTTCATGATTTGCAATCTTTGATGCTCAACTTTGAATGCTATATATTTAGTCGGGCTAATTATTTTACCAAAATTTATGTTATATTTTATATTATATATTTTAACATATTCATAATATATGTTTAACAATTATGCCAACTCTCATTGGGATGGGGTTCGAACCTAAGACCTTTTCTTATATAAATTAATGTGTATATATGTTAAGAATAATAAATAGTTAACGGAATGCTTTCAAAAAAAAAAAAAAAAAATTAACGGAATATTCCGTTACAAAAGTTTATACTAACGGAATTTAGGGTTATTTAAGTGAAGAAAATAATATAATAGAGGGTAAATAAGGAAAATCATTAAAAAAACTACTAAAATCAAAATAAAATGAACCATTCATTTTAAGAAACAACTGCTACCGACATTTTTTTGTTCCAGTTTGGACAAAATGTGGCAAAATTAATAAAAGCGGGCAAAATCTGTCAAAATTAATAAAAGCGTGCAAAATGTGTCGAATGCGCAATAAATGTAGGACCAAAAGTGGATTTAACTCTACATTTTACATTCACTGAGGTGCACTATATGAAACTGCTACTTGCACTTGTAATAAATTTTACTTGCACTTCGATGTTAAATTATTTACGAAAATACCACCGTGTTTTTTTTATTTAAAAAAAACAGTGTTTCTCATCCGTTAGATCTGAACACATGAACGGATGACATGCATTCTCATTCCTCTCATGAGTGGGCACTTAATTCGCACCTAAACGCAATCCTCATCAATTTTAGTCTGAGTATTAGCAAAATGATAATTTTGATCCACATGTTTAATTCCTACCAAAAGTGTACTCATCCCCCAACTATTGTTTTACTACCAAATTTAATCACTCCGGTCACCGGAAAAATTAAAACACGTCGGATTCTTTAAAAAATAATTCAAAGTATTTACTAAATTGCCATTAAAATTAATAGCTTGATCCAATGCATTTCGCCATTTTAATTTGTAAAGAAAAAAAAATAACAAATAATTATACAGAAAACAATTTTAGAATTCAGCCTAAAGATTTTAACAGTGGCAACACTACTTCTAGTAGCTTTTAGTTGGTCCTGACACTCTTTCTGGAGGCTCTATCATCACCACTCTTGCCTCTCTTTCATTTCTGTTCACCATGCCCTCTCTGTCATATTAGCAGAAAAGTTAATATGATAATCAAGATTGCCTAATAGCTTAACAAATGATGAACTATATATACATTCAATTGAAGTTTAAAGAATGAAATACACTATTTGCAATTAAAAGGACAATCTAATGTCCCAGTTTAAGAACATAAAGCTCACAACATTTTAAATCATTATTTTATGTAATTAATACCCTCTGCCTTGTTTTTCCATACACAAACTTACAAAAATAAAAACCTAACTTCACAGAATATTACCAAAAAAAAAAAAAAACATCAAAATTATTAATTTCTAAACCAAGCACCAAAATTGAATATCTTATTCTCACACCCTGAGATCCCAGAAAGGATTTATTCTAAATTTTTCGTGTTTTATTTGTTATTCTGATATCAAAAGATGTGTTTTTTTTTTTTTTTTTTTTTTTTTTTTTTGCAAAAACCAAACAGGGTATCAAAATTTAAGATCCAAGAATCCGATATTTACGATAATTGAATCGCGACAATCAAAACTCTGACCATACTACTCTTTCACGCCATTTTCCCTACAAATAATATCCCAATACTTTGTCTTCCTCCCTACTACACCATACTACTCTTTCACGCCATTTTCCCCTCAAAGTACAAGAAAATCTCCTTCATCTTCTACAAAGAAAACTCTACCAAGATTACTCTTTTATGCATCTTTCCACCAAAATAAAGTAAGATCATCTTTCACCTTGCATTTTCCCTTCACATTTCATAGTCTTTAATGCATGTTCTTATTCTTCCTACATTGGAGTTTTGGGATTCCTAGAGGTTCAAGACGGAGATAAGTTGCTAGGTTGATGCTGGGTGTTTGAGGATTGGTTTGCTAGCTTAAAAGGTAAACTCCATATCCATCAAAACCTATTTTCAATTTATATAAATGGTCTTGATGTTCTTGGAATTCCTCGGGTATATTCTTGATGTTATATCTTGATATGAGCATTGTTTTTGAGTGTTCTTGGTGTTAATCTTGAGCTATGATGTCTATCTTTGATGTCCTATGATTTGTTGGCATTCTAGTGTTGTTGGAATAGTCTTTTTGATGTGTTTTAGCGCTTGTTGTGATGAAATAGCATTGTTGTTGTGTAGTCTGCTTCGTACTGTTTCTGTTGTAAATTTGGCCTTGCGAGCATGTTTCGCGAACATGAGATGCCCGTGAGCGACACCCGGAAGGTGTCTTGTAGGGGTGTGCGACGGAAATTCTTTGCCCATTGCACACACCCGTTTCCCTCGTGTGGTAGAGTGTGGCGGGCTTCCTTTTCCCGTGACATCTGACCGTAATGTCTTTAAGTGTTAATTTCCAGAATGCATTCCTTTGATTCCCCGTGCATTGTTAATCTGTCTTTGGTGCATTTTTGAGTTATTTTAGTACATGGTACATTCTTTTGCTTAGTTTATGGATCATTATTCTATCTTGAATCCTAGTCCCTTGATATCCATATGGCTTGTGTGCTACATGTGGTTATGTATATATACACTTCTTTGATTATATTGTATTATTGGGCTTCGACAATTAGATTGGTGGAATTGTAGAGCTTATGCTCCATTTGGATTGGTGGAAGAAGCTTATGCTTCATTTGGATTGGTGGAAGAAGCTTATGCTTCATTTGGATTGGTTTTAGAAGCTTAGGCTTCACTTGGATGGATAAGGTTGGACTGGTGTACAAGTTGGACTTTTGGTGTACAAGTTGAATCGGAGTTCGATTGGATATTGATTTGATATTAATATTGATATTGAGCATTTGGCTATTGTTATATAGATTCCTTTGGCTATATATATATATATACCACAGTAACTTGTTGATGTGTTCACTCTTGGAATTGTATCCTGTTTATGCTTTGGTATTGATATCTTGAATCTAAGTTGAGTTGAGTTGATTCCCCATTTACTTTCTTGAATTGGAGTCATTTGAGTATTCTATTGATTGGGTCTAGAGCCCCTAGAATTGAACTTTGTTGATTATCTATCTTTTGAAATCCTTCAGCTGAGTTCGTTGGTATGATATATATATATATATATATATATATATATATATATATATATATATATATATATATATATATATATATATATATATATATATATATATATATATGTGTGTGTGTAGTCATACCATTGCAAAACATATTTTGAGTATAAAAGTATACTTATGTATCTCTACGCGTTAGAGTGGTTTTACTTAGCATTATTCGCTAATTCTTCTAAAACAATTTCAGGTTGGCTTAGAGATGCTTCTCAAGAGCGCTGTCTAGAATGGGTGATTTAGTTGATTCTAAGAGAACCTAGATTGTTCTGTTGTTGGTTCGTTTGTACATTGTAAACGGTTTGTAGTTAGAACCTTTGTAAGCCTGTGCGTTTGGGTTTATAAGAGTAACCTAAGTGTGGCATAACACCCCAGCCATTGACTTTAAAGTTTTGAATTCGCTTTTGCATTTTCTTTGAGTTCTCTCTCTCTGTCTATATATATATATATATATATATATATATATATATATATATATAGGGTCAGGTTCCTGTGAGGTCAGGTCTTCCCGTGCAGTCTGTGCGGCATACACCATTAGGTATGCATAAATGCACCGTACAGTGTTTCTAAATACACCATTATATGTGGTGTACTTTTTTTTGTGTGGTGTATTTTTTGACATTTCATTCTGGTGTATTTTCGAACATTGTATGGTGTATTTATGCATACCTAATGGTGTATGCCGCACTGACCGCACGGGAAGACCTGACCTCACAGGAACCAAAATCTATATATATATATATATATATATATATATATATAGTTAAAATATGGCTCAAATTAACCAGCCACTCACCATGCAACGTGTTCCCATTGTCCACATATTGCTCCCATGTACTGCAAGTCTCCTTTTTTGGTTCCACACATTTACCGCATTTCTTGCTTCTTTTAGAGTATAAATAGCAGTATTGCTTTGTAGTTAATCACTCATTCTTACATCAATTAATTGAATTCATTTATTTCCTCTTAATTGTCTTCTCACATATACCTCTTAATGCCAACTCTCATTGGGATGGGGTTCGAACCTAAGACCTTTTCTTATATAAATTAATGTGTATATATGTTAAGAATAATAAATAGTTAACGGAATGCTTTCAAAAAAAAAAAAAAATTAACGGAATATTCCGTTACAAAAGTTTATACTAACGGAATTTAGGGTTATTTAAGTGAAGAAAATAATATAATAGAGGGTAAATAAGGAAAATCATTAAAAAAAATACTAAAATCAAAATAAAATGAACCATTCATTTTAAGAAACAACTGCTACCGACATTTTTTTGTTCCAGTTTGGACAAAATGTGGCAAAATTAATAAAAGCGGGCAAAATCTGTCAAAATTAATAAAAGCGTGCAAAATGTGTCGAATGCGCAATAAATGTAGGACCAAAAGTGGATTTAACTCTACATTTTACATTCACTGAGGTGCACTATATGAAACTGCTACTTGCACTTGTAATAAATTTTACTTGCACTTCGATGTTAAATTATTTACGAAAATACCACCGTGTTTTTTTTATTTAAAAAAAACAGTGTTTCTCATCCGTTAGATCTGAACACATGAACGGATGACATGCATTCTCATTCCTCTCATGAGTGGGCACTTAATTCGCACCTAAACGCAATCCTCATCAATTTTAGTCTGAGTATTAGCAAAATAATAATTTTGATCCACATGTTTAATTCCTACCAAAAGTGTACTCATCCCCCAACTATTGTTTTACTACCAAATTTAATCACTCCGGTCACCGGAAAAATTAAAACACGTCGGATTCTTTAAAAAATAATTCAAAGTATTTACTAAATTGCCATTAAAATTAATAGCTTGATCCAATGCATTTCGCCATTTTAATTTGTAAAGAAAAAAAAATAACAAATAATTATACAGAAAACAATTTTAGAATTCAGCCTAAAGATTTCAACAGTGGCAACACTTCTTCTAGTAGCTTTTAGTTGGTCCTGACACTCTTTCTGGAGGCTTTATCATCACCACTCTTGCCTCTCTTTCATTTCTGTTCACCATGCCCTCTCTTTCATATTAGCAGAAAAGTTAATATGATAATCAAGATTGCCTAATAGCTTAACAAATGATGAACTATATATACATTCAATTGAAGTTTAAAGAATGAAATACACTATTTGCAATTAACAGGACAATCTAATGTCCCAGTTTAAGAACATAAAGCTCACAACATTTTAAATCATTATTTTATGTAATTAATACCCTCTGCCTTGTTTTTCCATACACAAACTTACAAAAATAAAAACCTAACTTCACAGAATATTACCAAAAAAAAAAAAAAAAAACATCAAAATTATTAATTTCCAAACCAAGCACCAAAATTGAATATCTTATTCTCACACCCTGAGATCCCAGAAAGGATTTATTCTAAATTTTTCGTGTTTTATTTGTTATTCTAATATCAAAAGATGTGTTTTTTTTTTTTTTTTTTTTTTTTTTTTTGCAAAAACCAAACAGGGTATCAAAATTTAAGATCCAAGAATCCGATATTTACGATAATTGAATCGCGACAATCAAAACTCTGACCATACTACTCTTTCACGCCATTTTCCCTACAAATAATATCCCAATACTTTGTCTTCCTCCCTACTACACCATACTACTCTTTCACGCCATTTTCCCCTCAAAGTACAAGAAAATCTCCTTCATCTTCTACAAAGAAAACTCTACCAAGATTACTCTTTTATGCATCTTTCCACCAAAATAAAGTAAGATCATCTTTCACCTTGCATTTTCCCTTCACATTTCATAGTCTTTAATGCATGTTCTTATTCTTCCTACATTGGAGTTTTGGGATTCCTAGAGGTTCAAGACGGAGATAAGTTGCTAGGTTGATGCTGGGTGTTTGAGGATTGGTTTGCTAGCTTAAAAGGTAAACTCCATATCCATCAAAACCTATTTCCAATTTATATAAATGGTCTTGATGTTCTTGGAATTCCTCGGGTATATTCTTGATGTTATATCTTGATATGAGCATTGTTTTTGAGTGTTCTTGGTGTTAATCTTGAGTTATGATGTCTATCTTTGATGTCCTATGATTTGTTGGCATTCTAGTGTTGTTGGAATAGTCTTTTTGATGTGTTTTAGCGCTTGTTGTGATGAAATAGCATTGTTGTTGTGTAGTCTGCTTCGTACTGTTTTTGCTGTAAATTTGGCCTTGCGAGCATGTTTCGCGAACATGAGATGCCCGTGAGCGACACTCGGAAGGTGTCTTGTAGGGGTGTGCGACGGAAATTCTTTGCCCGTTGCACACACCCGTTTCCCTCGTGTGGTAGAGTGTGGCGGGCTTCCTTTTCCCGTGACATCTGACCGTAAGGTCTTAAGTGTTAATTTCCAGAATGCATTCCTTTGATTCCCCGTGCATTGTTGATCTGTCTTTTGGTGCATTTTTGAGTTATTTGAGTACATTGTACATTCTTTTGCTTAGTTTATGGATCATTATTCTATCTTGAATCCTAGTCCCTTGATATCCATATGGCTTGTGTGCTACATGTGGTTATGTATATATACACTTCTTTGATTATATTGTATTATTGGGCTTCGACAATTAGATTGGTGGAATTGTAGAGCTTATGCTTCATTAGGATTGGTGGAAGAAGCTTATGCTTCATTTGGATTGGTTTTAGAAGCTTAGGCTTCACTTGGATGGATAAGGTTGGACTGATGTACAGGTTGGACTTTTGGTGTACAAGTTGAATCGGAGTTCGGTTGGATATTGATTTGATATTAATATTGATATTGAGCATTTGGCTATTGTTATATAGATTCCTTTGGCTATATATATATATATATATATATATATATATATATATATATATATATATATATATATATATATACCACAGTAACTTGTTGATGTGTTCACTCTTGGAATTGTATCCTGTTTATGCTTTGGTGTTGATATCTTGAATCTAAGTTGAGTTGAGTTGATTCCCCATTGACTTTCTTGAATTGGAGTTATTTGAGTATTCTATTGATTGGGTCTAGAGCCCCTAGAATTGAACTTTGTTGATTATCTATCTTTTGAAATCCTTCAGCTGAGTTCGTTGGTATGATATATATATATATATATATATATATATATATATATATATATATATATATATATATATATATATATATATATATATATATATATATATGTATGTAGTCATACCATTGCAAAACATATTTTGAGTATAAAAGTATACTTATGTATCTCTACGTGTTAGAGTGGTTTTACTTAGCGTTATTCGCTAATTCTTCTAAAACAATTTCAGGTTGGCTTGGAGATGCTTCTCAAGAGCGCTGTCTAGAATGGGTGATTTAGTTGATTCTAAGAGAACCTAGATTGTTCTGTTGTTGGTTCGTTTGTACCTTGTAAACGGTTTGTAGTTAGAACCTTTGTAAGCCTGTGCATTTGGGTTTATAAGAGTAACCTAAGTGTGGCATAACACCCGCCAGCCATTGACTTTAAACTTTTGAATTCGCTTTTGCATTTTCTTTGAGTTCTCTCTCTCTGTCTGTCTCTCTCTCTCTATATATATATATATATATATATATATATATATATAATATATATATATATATATATATATATATATATATTATATATATATATATATATATATATATTATATATATATATATATATATATATATATATATATAGGGTCAGGTTCCTGTGAGGTCAGGTCTTCCCGTGCGGTCAGTGCGGCATACACCATTAGATATGTATAAATGCACCGCACAGTGTTTCTAAATACACCATTATATGTGGTGTACTTTTTTTTGTGTGGTGTATTTTTTGACATTTCATTCTGGTGTATTTTCGAACACTGTATGGTGTATTTATGCATACCTAATGGTGTATGCCGCACTGACCGCACGGGAAGACCTGACCTCACAGGAACCAAAATCTATATATATATATATATATATATATATATATATATATATATATATATATATATATATATATATATATATATATATTGTTAAAATATGGCTCAAATTAACCAGCCACTCACCATGCAACGTGTTCCCATTGTCCACATATTGCTCCCATGTACTGCAAGTCTCCTTTTTTGGTTCCACACATTTACCGCATTTCTTGCTTCTTTTAGAGTATAAATAGCAGTATTGCTTTGTAGTTAATCACTCATTCTTACATCAATTAATTGAATTCATTTATTTCCTCTTAATTGTCTTCTCACGTATACACATAGTATACATATATATATATTCTCTTTTGTATGCTCATTTGAGATTATTAATATATATATATATATATATATATATATATATATATATATATATATATATATATATATATATATATATATATATTTATTCATTTGTTATTTTAGAATTTCTTCATTTTATATTTTCCCTATTCCTATTTTTTAACTTCTATAATTCTCAATTTTCGATTCTTCGCTTCCGCATTATTCCGCTATATTCCTAACAAGTGGTATCAGAGCGGTTTAATTGAGAGTTATTTTCAAAGATGTCGACTGTTACCAAGTTCGATATCGAGAAGTTTGACGGGAAAATTAGCTTTTCTATCTGGAAGGTTCAGATGGAAGCCGTTCTAACCCAGAACGGTTTGAAGAAAGCACTAGTTGGGAAGAAGAAGAAACCGGCTACAATGACAGATGTAGATTGGGAAGAGCTGGATGACAAGGCACGATCAACCATTCTTTTGTGCCTGTCTAAAGAGGTTCTACGTGAGGTATTAAGTGAGACGACTGCGTCAGATTTATGGTCCAAGATGGATACGCTTTACATGGCCAAAACTCTGGCGAACACGCTACGCCTGAAGGAGCGTTTGTACACAATCCGTATGACGGACGGTACTTCTATTAAATCTCACTTAGATGAATTCAAATCTATTTTATTGGACTTGGAAAATATTGATGTCATAATTGAAGATGAGGATCGTGCTGTTTTATTGCTTGTCTCTCTCCCTAATTCATACAAGCATTTCAAAGAAATTATGCTGTATGGTAATAGTAGTGATACCCTTACTTTCGACAATGTTAAGTCGAACCTATTGTCCAAAGAAAAGTTTGACTTTGAAATTAAGTCTGAGGACAAAGGTGAAGGCTTGACTGTAAGGGGTCGTTCACTTGAATCAGGGAGTAGCAATAAAAATTCTAGATCCAAGTCCAAAGGACATAAGTCCAACAAATCCTGTAAGTACTGCAAGAAGCATGGTCATGATGTGACTGAATGTTTCAAGTTGAAAAACAAGCAAGAGAGAGAAAAGAAGTCCGCTGAAGCTAGTGTTGTTGAAAGTGATTCAGAAGGCGATGTTTTGTTATCTGTTAGCTCCGGTTGCAAACGGAGCGAAACCGAGTGGATTCTGGACTCTGGTTGTACATTCCACATGTGTCCTCACAAAGACTGGTTCGTCTCTCTGGAACCGGTTGATGGTGGTGTTGTCTTGCTGGGTAATGACACCCAATGCAAGGTTAGTGGAATTGGAAGTGTTCAGATTAAAACTCATGATAATGTTATCAGGACTCTTATCAATGTTCGGTATATTCCTGATTTGAAACGCAATCTGATATCCTTGGGCACCTTGGAATCTTTGGGGTGCAAGTACATAGCTGAAGGTGGAGTTTCTGAAGGTCATAAAAGGCTCTCTTATTCTCTTGAAAGCTTTTCGTTCCGGAAGCTTGTACATCTTGCAAGGCAGTACTGTGACAGGTTCAGTAGCGGTATCCTCATCGATGTCTGATGCGGATCTCACTCAACTATGGCATATGCGTCTGGGGCATATGAGTGAGAAAGGCATGCATCTCCTGAGCAAGAAAGGTCTCCTTGGTGGTTCAGGTACGGGTAAATTACAATTTTGTGAGCATTGTATTTTTGGGAAACAAAAGAGGGTTAGTTTCTCTACTGCTACACACCGTACCAAAGATGTATTAGAATACATACATTCTGATTTATGGGGACCAACTAAATTCCAGTCTATGGGAGGCTGTAGATATTTTATGTCTATTATTGATGACTTTTCTCGTAAAGTCTGGGTCTATTTCCTGAAACATAAAAATCAGGCATTTTCTATTTTCAAGACGTGGAAAATACTTGTTGAGACTCAGACAGGGAAAAAGGTCAAGAAGCTCAGGACAGACAATGGCTTGGAATTCTGTGAGTCAGATTTCAATGACTTCTGTGCGGCAAATGGAATCGCCAGGCACAAGACCTTGCCTGGTAAACCCCAGCAAAATGGTGTTGCCGAACGTCTAAACAGGACATTATTGGAAAGAGCTCGTTGTATGCTCTCTAATGCTGGGTTATGGAAACGGCGTGATTTTTGGGCCGAGGCCGTTTCTACTGCTTGCTATTTGGTGAATAGATCTCCACATTCATCCCTTGACTTCAATATTCCAAAGGAAATTTGGTCAGGTAATCCTGTTGACTACTCTATCTTAAGAGTGTTTGGATGTCCTGCTTATGCTCATTCCAGTACGGGTAAATTAAACCGGAGAGCTGTCAAATGCATTTTCCTTGGTTATGCCTCTGAGTCAAAAGGGTATCGTCTATGGTCTCCTGATTCTCAGAAAATCATTCTGAGTCGAGATATCACTTTTGACGAAAATGCACTACTTTCTTCTGGAAAAGATTCCAGTACAGGTGAGACGCAGAGTACTGATGATAAGGTGGAGTTTGAGTTCAGGCCTATTGATAGTGTTACTACTGCTGATGGTAATACTAAAGATGATGCATCTACTAGCACAACACCTCTCGTCGAGCCACAACGAGAGTATTCCATTGCTATGGATCGGCCTAGGAGGACAATCAAGAAACCTGTTAGGTACGCTAGTGACGATGAAACCAATATGGTTGCTTATGCTCTTTCAGTCGCATAGGAAGTTGATGGTGATCCATCCTGCTATTCAGAAGCTTTTCCTATTGCTAAGTTCAAGCCATGCTTGAGTTTAGTCGGCTGTTCCAGTTGTTAAATCTACAATGAATTTGATCCAAGGTGGAGATTGTTAAAATATGGCTCAAATTAACCAGCCACTCACCATGCAACGTGTTCCCATTGTCCACATATTGCTCCCATGTACTGCAAGTCTCCTTTTTTGGTTCCACACATTTACCGCATTTCTTGCTTCTTTTAGAGTATAAATAGCAGTATTGCTTTGTAGTTAATCACTCATTCTTACATCAATTAATTGAATTCATTTATTTCCTCTTAATTGTCTTCTCACGTATACACATAGTATACATATATATATATATATATATATATATATATATATATATATATATATATATTCTCTTTTGTATGCTCATTTGAGATTATTAATATATATATATATATATATATATATATATATATATATATATATTTTTTTTTTTTTTATTTTTTTTTATTTTTTTATTTTTTTATTTTTTTATTCATTTGTTATTTTAGAATTTCTTCATTTTATATTTTCCCTATTCCTATTTTTTAACTTCTATAATTCTCAATTTTCGATTCTTCACTTCCGCATTATTCCGCTATATTCCTAACATATACACACACACACACACACACACACACACACACACACACACACACACACACACACACACACACACACACACACACACATATATATATATATATATATATATATATACACACTTCTAAAAAATTTCAGAAGTTTTCATTTTCATTAGAAAACTACTAAATGTGTTTAAATCTATTTATTTATCAGTGTATAAAATATGAAACTAATTGACATTAATTTTTTTCTACATAAAGCAATAAAAATGTAGTGACAATTGATAAAAGTATCAACTAATATTGTAACTATGTAGGTTGCATTGTTATGGGCTTGTGGTTAGGTAGATGGGATAAAGTTAGAAATAATAGTAAAACAAGTAAAAGAAATATGAATGTGATAAATGGGATGATGGGATGATGGATAGTAAGTAGAGATAGCGACAAATTAAATAGCTACGTCGGAATTATTTTATTTTTTAAAATTCTTATTAGCAGTTAATTAAAAATTAAATATTCATTTATTCTTATAGATAATTAGTTAAAAACTAAATAAATTAATTCTATAATGTACATACTTAAATTAATTAATGATGTAATGACTAGCAATATTTATTGGAATCTTTTTGTACTGACATACAAATTTCATTGCATTTTAAAATGTACAGACACACAGTTTTGTATATATGTGAAGCTTCGTACTCTTGGACTAGACGTAGTCTTAACGCCCAATGCATCGTTAAGGGTTATGACTTTGAGCGATTATATTATCAATTGTAATTTTGAGGATAGAAGAATGGAGACAGATTAAAGACGAAAGCTTGAAACATGAATATGGGGTAAATTTCTTCCATGGAGTGCCGGTTTTAATTTGTTGCATGCATGGAGCTAAAATCTTGCTGATTCCATGCGTAAGTTTAATTTGATTATAAATCTACAAATTCACTTTTTGTGGAAAAGTGTTACAAAAAATATGGATATCTCTGGGGATGTGTACCTGGCAACAAGTCCAAGAACAAACAACAGAATATGGAGTTAGCCTCTAACAATACATGTGATCTTGGAGTTACCTCTGAGCAGTTCCAAAGGATCGGATCATGGCCATGGATCAATCTCAAATGGGACAATGCAGCAGTAACTCAAGCACCATTGTAGCAATCCTCCTAAGAATGTGGTTATGACTAGTGTAAACACTGAATCTTGGCACCATCGTTTGGGGCACTCCCCAACCAATAAAATGCATTTGTTGAAAGACATTTCTATACCTTCTGCTAAGCCTTTTGCCTGTGATGTGTGCCACCTTGCTAAACATAAACGCTCCCCTTTCCCTTTTAACTTTTAAGTACTACTTCTACAAATGCCTGCTTTGATTTAGTGCATGCAGATATATGGGGCCTTTTATAGTTTCATATATCAAGGGCGAACGGTACTTCCTGACCTTGGTGGATGACCACACAAGATTCACTTGGTTGCATCTTATGAGAAACAAACCAAAAGCAAGGGCTTTAATCAGGGGATTCTACAACATGGTGCATACACAATTTGGGGTGTCCATCAAAATTATACCTAGCGACAATGGCCCAGAATTCAACATGATGGAGTTCTTCCATGAGAAGGGCATAGTGCATCAAAAATCCTACGTTGACACACCTCAACAAAATGCCATTGTAGAGCGTAAACATCGGCACATTCTAGCCGTTGCTAGAGCCTTGCGGTTCCAGGCTCACCTGTCCCTTGAGTTTTGGGGCTATTGTGTCATGCACGCCACCTTCATAATCAACCATCTCCCCTCACCGCTTTCAAGGTGTTTGGTTGCCTTTGCTATGCCTCCACTTTATCTCATTGTAGGCACAAGATAGCACCACGAAGTAGGAGATGCGTATTCATTGGGAAGCCAGCTAATATTAAAGGGTACATCCTCTATGACACACTTGACAAATCCACCCTTGAAAAATGATCACTGCCTTGAGGAACCAGAGGCAGATCAGTTCTCTCCCTCTTTGCCAAATGTCTCCACCTCCATTCCTATATTCTATGAACAGGCTGGTTCAAGGCAGTATCATGGTGTTCTACCTCCATCTAACAGTGTGCCTTGCATGGAAATTAATGAACAATCAATACAAGAAATAGCAATAGATGAGATTCATAGCCCAAGGACGGAATCTAGTGCTCAGCATACAGATGCTGAGATTCTTAGCCCAATGAAGCCTATTATTCAACATACAGATGGTGAGTCCATACCCCCGTGCAACCCAGGCGATCAAATAGAGTTCGAAATGCCTAGGAAGATTGCAGGACTACTATTGTGATGCCATTGTGCAACACAGATCATGACCTCATCATCTCTCTAAGGTAGTCTTTTACAGTCACCTCACTCCTGTTCATAAAGCATTCTCTATAGTAGTCATTTCCACTATTGAACTTAGAACATATAATCTAGGCGTAAAACATGAACATTGGAAGGAAGTTATAAATGCCGAAATCAAGGCTCTTCAAGACAACAATACTTGGGAGCAGTGGCGGATCCAGAAAATTAAGTGAGTGGGGGCGTATTTAAGATGATTTTAGAATTGTTAATTCCAAAATATCAAACACCTATAATACGGTTCAAATACATTAACAAATTATAATGAAATGTTTATGATAGACTATATGATAGTTAGGAATGAAGCCAAAATTGTACTTGGGTAGGGTGAAATATTTAAAACACTTGGGTAAGGTGAAATTTTTAAAACACTTTGAAATGTTATAAAAATATATTAAAGCGCTGTAGGTAGGATTTGAACCCATACCATTTCATATATCATAACCATAATTTATGAATATATATTAATGGGAAGAGGTGAGTGGGGGAAGCTGACCCCACTGCCCCCATTTTGGCTCCGCCACTGCTTGGGAGTTGACTGAGTTACCCCATGGAAAGGTTCCCATGGGATGCAAATGGGTGTTCAAAATTAAGCTTAAAGCAGACGGCACGGTTGAGCGTTATGACGGGATAGATAGCTGTGGATGGAAAGAAGGTTGGGAATAAAGATTCCCGGGTTGTCATACTCAATGAATGATAACTTGCAAGTTTGAGAAAAGGGTCACAGTGAGGTAGATCTAGTTTTGAATTCTTGATCAAAGTAGAGTGTGGTGAAGTGATGGTTGCAGAAAAAGGTAGGAACAAAGGTGCTTGGGAAAAAAAAGGATTGAAACAATAAGGAAGAAAACAGATTATGATGGTGTGCCGATTGCATTGTGAGATTAGCTAGTACCGCGATAGGGAAGGTAGCTAGTCACGTTCGTGGCTTGCGGCGTGATTGGATTGGGCGTCTTCACGTCTCCGTCACGCCGTGACTCGGGCGTGACTGGTGTCTTGGTGCACATTTTTCTGGATTTTACGTTTTTGATCCTTCTTTGCCACTTTTCTCATCCGAAAATACCTAAACACATAAAAAGTACAATTGTGAAGGTTTCTTTATGCTAAATCACGTTTTTAGGGTAAATTACTATAAAGCACACGACTTTAATGCTAAATTATGCATAAAACACCTTCGAAATGTCGTTAAAAACTAGAATATTTTGACGCTTATCACGTTACAAAGCAAGATTGGTGGCCAAAGGTTATACGCAACAACTCGGGGTTGACTACATTGAAACATTCTCTCCGGTGGCTCGTATAACCACCATCCGAACGTTCCTAGCTATAGCCACCTCTAATGCTTGGCACATTCATCAGTTAGACATAAATAACGCATTTTTGCACGATGATTTGCAAGAGGAGGTCTATACGGTTTTTCCTCCAGGTTTTCAGGGCACCAAGCCAAATCAAGTGTGTAGATTATTGCGCTCGTTATACGGACTCAAACAAGCCAGCCGACAATGGAATGCAAAACTGATGGCACCGCTAATACATATTGGATTGCTCAGTCTAAGTCAGACCCCTCGCTATTCACTAAAGGTTGCGACGCACTGTTCATAGCTCTATTAGTATACGTGGATGACATTCTAGTAACAAGTGGAGACATTAATGTCATTTAAGAACTTAAAGTTTTCCTTGATACAGCTTTCAAGATCAAAGATCTCATAACCTTGGGGTATGTTCTGGGAATCGAGGCTAGAATGTGTGACTCCTGGTTCAATCTCTGTCAGCGGAAGTATACTCTGGATATCTTGAATGAAGCTGGCTTCCATGACCACAAGCCTGCTAAAACTCCCATGGTCCTAGGCCATCGCTTAACACATGATGATGGAAATATTCTTGATGATGTTAGCTTGTTACAGAAGGTTGGTAGGCTGATTACTCTACCTAACAGCAACACAGCCAGATATAAGCTTTCCTGTCCAAAAGTTAAGTCAATTCATTGACAGCCCTACTGACAAACATTTGATGGTGGCTCACCGTGTCCTCTGCTATATCAAAGGTGCTCCAGGCCAAGGGCTGTTCTATCCAACCAACAGTATCCGGCAGCTTAACGCCTTCTCAGATTCCGATTGGGTGTTCTTTGGCTCTACTCTGTGTCTTGGAAATTAAAAATAAAAAAAACAAAAAACAAGCTACTGTATCCAGTGGCTCGACTCCTTATTGATAGACTTGCATGTTCAGACAGATAGAGCAGCCACATTATTTTGCGACAACAAGTCCGCGATTGCCATCGCCGAGAACCACGTTTTCCACGAACGAACGAAGCACATAGAAATCGTTTGCCATGTGGTTCGTGAGAAAGTCACTCAAGGGCTCGTCAAGTTACTATCTGTTTCATCATCCAACCAGGCAACTGACGGGTTTACAAAATTCCTTCCAGTTTCTCCTTATCAATTGTTAGTCTCAAAGCTGGGCATTCAAGACCTACACGCTCCAGCTTACCGGGGGTTGTTAGAGGACTGATAAGGGACGAGGGTAACCATCTTCCTGCATGTAAGCTCTTTCTTTTGTCCAACAAACAATGAAGATATTTTTCACAACTCTCTGTAGCTTGTTCCTCATAGGTTCTTATTGGGTACCAACTTCTCCTCCAATACCTTCTACCATTGGAACATCAAGAACATTCCCGTTAAGTTCTGGTATAAACATGCCACTATGGGTAATCTGAACAGTATTTAAACATGTTCTATGTTGTATTTTGGGGGAGGCGAACGCTAGATAGTTTCAATTGGCTTCCTTTTTGTTCCTTTCATCTTTTAAGTTTAGACTAGCTTAGATTACATATAATCAACACATTTTTCAATCTTTGAATCTCGGATCGAAGTCGAATTCAACCTCAACATTGCATCTACATAGAGAAGCTTTTCCATACTCTTTTTTTTTTTATTTCCTCTACAATAATGTTCTTAATATTCATTTGTGCTTTTTACTTGTTCTTCTTTTTGAAGTGTGAGTAGTTCGGTATGGAGTTTGGATTAGCGATTAATCCCTTTCCAATACCT
>NW_017617107.1:779658-784658 GCF_001879475.1 Ipomoea nil | reverse complement strand
AAGAGGATTGCTTTTTGCAGGTTTTCATCTCAAACGTCAAATGGAAGTTTGGGTGATGAATGAGTTTGGAGTTGAAGAATCATGGACTAAACTAGTCTGCATTTCAAACTTACCAGTTCATCATCCACTTCCCCGGGGTTCAGAGAACACGGCATACATGGCTCTGTGTAATGCTAAACTCGCAATTGTACATGTTTCGGAAAATGGTGATATTCTAATGATGGTTGGGCATCAGTTGAAGCTCCATAGACCTAACGCTACAAGGGGTAAGAATTTTAACATCCCCTATGATCTTGGTTATATGGTTACTAGTTATGTGGACACCCTTGTTTCACCATGACCGGTCTGTAAATTAATTGTTCATGTCATGTTGGTGGAAGAAAATTTTGTTTTTTGATGGGTTGATTTAGAGTTCATCAATGGCTTTATAATCGTGTTGAATTAAGTATAAAATAGTTTTAATTTTTTATTGTATCATTTGTGTATGAGCTTTGTGAAGTATTTTCCTAGCCATGTTTGGTGAACTATAGATTTGTGTGAATGCAACACAGGTAAGATAGAAATGTTTCTAAGTTAAATTTCATTGCATTTTAGTGTAAAGGGTTGTGACTTTGGGCTATAATATTAACTACCCATCCATTACGGACTTGGGTGTGAGGCGATACAGAGAGAGTGTGAAGGGGGGAGAAGGGGGGGGGGGGGGGGGGGTGGAATATATGTTGAGCATAGAGGGGTAGGTTGACCCATGGGGTTTACCAACTTACCGCTAAGGGGCGGGGGGCGGTCTCAAGGCCAGTGGTCCCTACCGGCCGATAAAAAGGGTCTCCTGAACTCCTCGAGCTACAATAGTGTGGCTAGTGGGCGTCGAGCGCTCTCCATCGTGTCAACGGCGCCCCGTGTTATCACGACTTCTAATATTGACACTTGGGTTCGGTTACATAAAGTACATTTTTATTATACTAAAGATTCATTTTTTAAAGATACATTATTTGGTATATACTATCAAATAATAAACGTTTAGTACACAAATAATGTACATTCAATATATTAGAAATACACATTTATTCATGGTCAATTAATTTGCCTTTATTCCTAGCTCCTTATTTGGGCTCCTTTATTTATTATTTATCTATTCCTTGAATTATAATCTCGAGTCGTATATAATCTTTTGAACTTAAGGCTCCAATTAGTAACAATAATATTATTATAATTTTCCTATCCCTTTTTGTAATGTGGTTTCATGATGTAAAGTGGTTTCATAAATCCATCACAAATTCACAATGTAATTCCATTATAATCACATTAATTGCATTTAGACAGATTTCCATTCTAATTTCCGTAAATGCATATCGGGAGCTTCGTATATATATTATCCTCCTTTATTTAATTTCCTTAGGGATTTTATGAATTAACTTCCTTATATGATTTAATTCATCTTGATAGAACAAAATGACCCATGATATGGATGAATCAATAAATTTGCATAAATTAATGGGGTAAAATAGTAAAAGATCAAGAGATAATTGTAATAATAATATTGAGTGGATTAATAAAATAACGTTACAAGAGTTTTGTAAGAATAGAACATGATTTATCTAAGTTATGACATAAGCTATTTATACAAGAAAAGTATAGCAAACTTAGCTAAACTCGGGGTAGGGGTGACCACGGCGATTCGAGCCGTAATCATCACTGTAATAACCGGAACCGTTCGTATGGTTCCGGTTCCGATTCCTAACTGGAACCAATAAGGTTCCGATTAAGTTTTGTGAAATAAAGGAACCGGAACCAGACGGTTCCGGTTCCAAACCGAAAAAAAAAAAGAAATAATTTAAAATGATGGCAGCAGGGCATAGGCTTGCAGCATACTACCTCACTGCCACATTGGGCAGTGGGCAGTGGGCAGTGGCGCAAAGGCCAAAGATGCAATGGTCTCACTTTTTCAATTTTTTTTTTCTTTTTTTTTTTTAAAATTCGGTTAGAACCGACGGTTCCAATCAGAACCGTTCGTTCATAAACCGGAACCGTACTATAAGGTTCCATTTTCGGTTTGGTCATTTGCGGAACCGGAACAGGAACAGGAACGATCACCCCTAACTCAGGGTAAGCCGTGGGAACGGGTTAAAGCCTAGTTGGAAGCCCTGGGTCGGTCCCATGTGGCTAGGTCGCATACATAGGTCAGAATTGCCTTGGTCCGGATTGCATTAATTGCTTGGCCCGGACCACCTTGGTCTCGATCGCCTTCTTTGGGCTCGGGTCACTTTCTTCGTCTAGGTTGCCTTCTTGGATCCTGGGGTTCTCATTCTTGGATCATTTGTAATATCTCTATAACATCTCTCTCTCTCTTTATATATATATATATATATATATATATATATATATATATATATATATATATATATATATATATATATATATATATATATATATATATATATATATATATACAGAGGCGGGTTCAGGTGCGGTAGTGTCTTACGGTGCGGTTATTTCTTACGGTGCGGCAACACCAATAGTTCAACAAATATGCACCATCAACGTTAGGAAAATACACCACACAAAACAGAGTAAACAGAGCCCTGCATCACGAAACACACACCATTATGTGTGAGTAAAAACACCATACACTGTTCGAAAATACACCATTGGGGGTGGTGAGTTATGTGGTGTATTTTTTGAGCCTGTTGTGTATTTTGTGATGTTTTATTGCAATTCATTGTGGTGTGTTTTTATTACAGTGTTGGTGCATATTGTTAACACTGTTGGTGTATTCTGGAATTTGACCGCACCGCCGCACGGTAAGACCCCGCCGCATATGAGCACTCTTCTATATATATATATATATATATATATATATATATATATATGTATCTATATATGTATATGTATAAACATCATTTCATATATTTTCCTTAAGTGTATTTAGGCAGTTTTATACGCGTACAATTTGTGTTAAGCTGAGTTAATCGCGTTCAAAGTCATTGATGAACTCTGTGTTCAAATAGTAAACAATTAGGGTGCGTTTGGAAACCCGAAAATGACTTCTCGAAAATATTTTTTGATTTTCAATGTTTGGCAAGAGAGGGGGAAAAATGAGGTCAATGACATGGCGGGAGATGCTCAATCATTGATGAGCCTCAATCCTCTTGATGATGACTATGTGTGACTATGAATGAAATTGGTGGTGATGTGACTTGAGCTTTGCTCATGAGTTCAGCGGTATGTGACTATTATATTTATTATTTAATGGTACCCTCGTATACTGAGAGTTCGGCGGTATTGTTTGGCGACAGTTTGGCACAAAACATTGATCCATCGGTTCAAAAACCAATAATTGTTATTACTATAATAATTCTAATAATTAGTACGTAACAGTAATAACGGAATTATCAATTTTCTAATTGTAACCGAACAACATTTAATTATAATAATGATAATCATCATTATTATTAAATATTACATAATATCATCATTATTACCATAAAAGTTTTGGACAAGCAAATTCAAATGAATTTCAAAATATGATTGTTAAAATCATAATCTAAATTATTATGACAATAATAAAATAATATTCAATTGTCATAACCATATGCTTTTTCGGAACTGTGATTCAAAATCACACTCCATATTAAAAATATTATCAAATCATGACAAATAGCAAAATTCCATAATTGCAATGAAGAGCCAGAATAATCACATAATATTATATTATAACCATTAAGTGATTTAAAATGGAAAAGCAATTGCTGAAACCGCAAGCCTTTTAAAACATTTTTGGGGAAATTTTAATACTTAAAACTTAAGCCGTGTAACAAGTCCGCATAAAGGCATATTAAAAAAAAAAAGGTTTAGACGAAACTTTTTATCACCATAATTAAAGAAATTAGCACAATCATGGTAATTTTCTAAAACATACTGCAAATACCAGGAAGCAATACAATCCTAACCAATTTGAAAAACTACACCCTTTAATTAAGGACAAGAAACACAAGGACGGGATTTCCGGAATAATGGCTCCAAAATAAACAATAATAATGGTAATCAATTGAAGTACCAATTCTATGAGGAAGTGCGAAAAGCGTAATATTGAAGATCATTAATGGAGTAGTACACTGCTGAAAATTATGAAATTTTCGACCACATGAAAGTTATCTTAAATCAAGTCGAAAGCAAAAAGTGGTCGGAAATAGCAACAATGATTTTTCCGAAAACCAAAGTGGTCGGAACAAGGCTTTTGACTTGATTTAAGATCACTTTCAGGTGGTCGGAAATTCCATAATTTCCAGCAGTGGTAATAGCGCAACGTCTGTATCGCCTTCGTCCAGAGCTTCTCAACCCGTCTGCTGCCCGCCGAAAACGACGGCAAAAGACTAGTAGCTAACCAGACTTCATGCAGACGCCGGTGGACAGCCACTCCAACGAAGACATATTGCAAACCCTCAATGAACGCTTATGGAAAACGAAATCGCAAACCCATCATCTCAGACAATGGCTCGGCGGCGCTGCATTACCGTAAGCGAACGACAAAATCACCACTCCAACGGTGCTACGGCCCAGGATGCCAATCGGGACGACCAACGGCACCACCACCGACATTCGTCAAACGGAAATGGCTAGGGGAAAGTTCGCAGCACCGAACAGAGCAAAAACAGTCCCCACCACTGCCATTAACACCTCTAGACACCATCATAATGGGTGGCAGTGCTAACATGCTCTGCTGGCAGGAATATACGGTAACACCTCGACCAGGCAAAACCAATTAAAAAAATTCCCACAAGAGCCAAATCTTAATTGACACAAAACCAACGGCCCTTCGACGTCGTCAGGTGGAGGACTCGGCTGACACAAAAATTCCAAGAAGTACTGAGGGCGGAAAGGTGGAGGACTCGGCTGAGGCTCCGACACCTTGTCTAGATACACGGCCGCTTCCCGTCATTAATCATCTGCAAGGGCCTCTCCAAGGCACTCGGAGACATGGCTACGCCAAAAAGAGGAGGAAC
>NW_017617107.1:760000-779558 GCF_001879475.1 Ipomoea nil | reverse complement strand
ATGTATAATAACATCATTTCATATATTTTCCTTAAGTGTATTTAGGCAGTTTTATACGCGTACAATTTGTGTTAAGCTGAGTTAATCGCGTTCAAAGTCATTGATGAACTCTGTGTTCAAATAGTAAACAATTAGGGTGCGTTTGGAAACCCGAAAATGATTTCTCGAAAATATTTTTTGATTTTCAATGTTTGGCAAGAGAGGGGGAAAATGAGGTCAATGACATGGCGGGAGATGCTCAATCATTGATGAGCCTCAATCCTCTTGATGATGACTATGTGTGACTATGAATGAAATTGGTGGTGATGTGACTTGAGCTTTGCTCATGAGTTCAGCGGTATGTGACTATTATATTTATTATTTAATGGTACCCTCGTATACTGAGAGTTCGGCGGTATTGTTTGGCGACAGTTTGGCACAAAACATTGATCCATCGGTTCAAAAACCAATAATTGTTATTACTATAATAATTCTAATAATTAGTACGTAACAGTAATAACGGAATTATCAATTTTCTTATTGTAACCGAACAACATTTAATTATAATAATGATAATCATCATTATTATTAAATATTACATAATATCATCATTATTACCATAAAAGTTTTGGACAAGCAAATTCAAATGAATTTCAAAATATGATTGTTAAAATCATAATCTAAATTATTATGACAATAATAAAATAATATTCAATTGTCATAACCATATGCTTTTTCGGAACTGTGATTCAAAATCACACTCCATATTAAAAATATTATCAAATCATGACAAATAGCAAAATTCCATAATTGCAATGAAGAGCCAGAATAATCACATAATATTATATTATAACCATTAAGTGATTTAAAATGGAAAAGCAATTGCTGAAACCGCAAGCCTTTAAAACATTTTTGGGGAAATTTTAATACTTAAAAACTAAGCCGTGTAACAAGTCCGCATAAAGGCATATTAAAAAAAAAAAGGTTTTGACGAAACTTTTTATCACCATAATTAAAGAAATTAGCACAATCATGGTAATTTTCTAAAACATACTGCAAATACTAGGAAGCAATACAATCCTAACCAATTTGAAAAACTACACCCTTTAATTTAAGGACAAGAAAACACAAGGACCGGGATTTCCGGAATAATGGCTCCAAAATAAACAATAATAATGGTAATCAATTGAAGTACCAATTCTATGAGGAAGTGCGAAAAGCGTAATATTGAAGATCATTAATGGAGTAGTGCACTGCTGAAAATTATGAAATTTTCGACCACATGAAAGTTATCTTAAATCAAGTCGAAAGCAAAAAGTGGTCGGAAATAGCAACAATGATTTTTCCGAAAACCAAAAGTGGTCGGAACAAGGCTTTTGACTTGATTTAAGATCACTTTCAGGTGGTCGGAAATTCCATAATTTCCAGCAGTGGTAATAGCGCAACGTCTGTATCGCCTTCGTCCAGAGCTTCTCAACCCGTCTGCTGCCCGCCGAAAACGACGGCAAAAGACTAGTAGCTAACCAGACTTCATGCAGACGCCGGTGGACAGCCACTCCAACGAAGACATATTGGCAACCCTCAATGACGACGCTTATGGAAAACGAAATCGCAAACCCATCATCTCAGACAATGGCTCGGCGGCGCTGCATTACCGTAAGCGAACGACAAAATCACCACTCCAACAGTGCTACGGCCCAGGATGCCAATCGGGACGACCAACGGCACTACCACCGACATTCGTCAAACGGAAATGGCTAGGGGAAAGTTCGCAGCACCGAACAGAGCAAAAACAGTCCCCACCACCTGCCATTAACACCTCATGACACCCATCATAATGGGTGGCAGTGCTAACATGCTCTGCTGGCAGGAATATACGGTAACACCTCGACCAGGCAAAACCAATTAAAAAAATTCCCACAAGAGCCAAATCTTAATTGACACAAAACCAACGGCCCTTCGACGTCGTCAGGTGGAGGACTCGGCTGACACAAAAATTCCAAGAAGTACTGAGGGCGGAAAGGTGGAGGACTCGGCTGAGGCTCCGATACCTCGTCTAGATACACGGCCGGCTTCCCGTCATTAATCATCTGCAAGGGCCTCTCCAAGGCACTCGGAGACATTGCTACGCCAAAAAGAGGAGGAACATCCCATACCTCCTCCTCCTCCGGGCCCGGATCGTTCACCACTGGTTCCACCTTGCCATCAGCCGGTTCCACGGGGGCCAAGTCCAGCATATCTGGGGACACCACGATAGGATTAGAGCTTGAGTCGCCACCAGACGTCCACCGTTGGCCAGCCTTTTCTGCCTTAGCTCTTCCAGGCGCGCATGCTCCTTGTTGCGAATGGAGAAGCGACGATCGCCGACTCTGTAGCTCATGATCAAAGGTCTATGAACAGAAGCGGTATGAATCACTAGCATGAGATGCCTTTATATAGCCTCAGAAGGGCGAATATCTAGGCGAAAATCACGGAGCTGATAGTAAAACTGCCATAATCAGGCCAGAACAGACGGGAGGCCAGAATCCTTGTCATGAGGGAGTTCCGTCAAATCCTCTCGAAAGGAGTGAAATTCGCACGCTGAACTGAAAAGGGCAGATTCACCCAGGATACGGGGAATATTTACAGGCGTCAGACTGAAAAGGGCCTGACAATGTGGCCGACTCTAGGGCGAGTCGGCCGGAGAACCAGGATGGATATCCAAAGAATTAAGAAATGAAGCCCTCCAAGAGGGAAACCTAATTTTATTATAAGAGAGGAGAAATACACAAGATAAGGAGCTTATTACATCACGAATAAACAAAAAATGCTCCTATGCAGCCCCACTCGGCAATATGGAAACCAATCTCGACCAAAGCCATCACTCGCCGGGTGAAGAGGAGTCGCTCCCAAAGAACGCCTCCCCGGGCAGCCTAGTGGGAGACGGACAGAAAGTATCCCAGAAGGCTGGCATGATTGGCAACACCACCGGCTCCTCGTCATCCGGATACATCTCCAGGTATCGAGCGAAGTCGGCGTCATTCGTCAGGCCCGTAGCCGGCCTGTCCAGGTCATCAAGCGGAATGGAAAAGGTCATACGAAAGGTCAACTGTTCAGGGACGGCCACCTCCACAAAAGATCCATCCTGAGCAGTCACCCTGGCAGTACCCGGAGGCGGCGGACTGAGTGAAGTCGGAGCATTCTCCGTACGAATCGAGGTCGGTGGCTGTTGAATGGAGGAACTAGCACCGGAGGGGGACCTCTGAGAAGACGGGCAAGGAGCCTTCTTCTTATTCTCCCTCTTAGGTCGAGTCCGATTGGAAGGCAGAGGGCTTCGAGGAGACCCAAAGTCGATCCACTTTCCCTTCAGAGGCGAGCGACCCATGGTTGATCAAGTGAGAAGGGACGTAGAAGATAAGAGGCTATTTAAAGGACCCATGCGGAGCAGGGACAATCCAAACGGCTCCGCTGAATCCGGGAAGATAGCAAAGGATCCGAACGTTATGAGGTCTCTTTAAAGACAGAATCCGATGAAGGAGAAGATGGACAGTTACTACTTTCCCAAACCCGGATTAGTGGCCCGGGTATGAGAAAGTGAGGGACTAGTTGATGGGGTGAGGACCCCGGCCCAAGAAGAAGGGCCCAAGAGAGAAGGGGCCCAAGACAGCAGATGATGGTTAGTAAAAGAAGAAGCCCGATGGTGGCCTGGGCCGAGTCCAGGAGTCGGCCCAGGCCCAAGTACGAAAGGAAACTCGGCCCCGGAGCCAGTAAGAGGCATTCAAGTCGGTCTAAGAGCCGTTGAGGGAGCACTGAATGCGGCATTCAAGAGGACTCGATCAAACGGGCCGTTAGAGGGCCAAAGAGCCGTTGGCCGACTCAGTAACAGCGACCGAACGGTCTTATAGTGTAATTAGCCTTGAAGGCGATGTTTAATGTGCTTCAATTCGGCTGGAGAGGAACCTACTATATAAAGGCCCCTCCACACTTGTAAGAGGGGCGAGTCCATGCCCAGAGAATAAGACACAAACTTCCTAGATACTCGATTATCCATCTTTGCGATCAATTTTTGAGAAAGTTGAATCCACCAATCAAAGGTTGTGTTGGACCTCCTTGGGCCCGAAAACCCAAAAACCAACAGTAAGAAATCTTTGAATTGTAGAAAATAAAGATAATATAACTAATAAAATTATATTTCTTTTAAATTTTTCTATAATGAATATTTTTTAAAATTAAGTCATTATAGACATCTAATTCTAAATTAATTAAATGCATATGTATTATTTTTTGTTGTAGCTACTATTTTATTTAATTTAATAAGAGTAATAAAATGTCGTACATACCTTTCATCAACAATAATGAAATCAATAATTATTTTTTAAAATTTTCATTCCTTGTTGAGACAATTTGTTTTGAGAGTTTGTCAATGACAATTGCAACAATTGTTGTCAATAGGGGATGATAATAATAATTCAAAATATATGGTTACAATAGATATTGTTATAATGATATAGTAAAAGTTAACTTACAAATTTCTTTAGAGGTTTTCATGCATTGATAAAATTTTAATGTGTAAACTTGTTCAATTGGAGCTAGTAGGATGCATGTTAACATTGTCAATTATTTGGAAAATGATCCTACCGTTTTAGAATCTATGTGTAATTGTATTTATGATCAACAACTTTGTAGTTAGGCACCCAGGGATAAGAAATCATGTAAGAATAATTTTGTCCAATAAAAAAATAATAGTATAATATTTATAAAGTAATGTACAATTGTACCATTATAAAAAAAATTACAAAAAATAGTAATACCATAATGACCTAAATCATTCCAATAATGCAAAAGCATAATTGAAATATTTAAGTTTGGTTCTAAATAATAATAATAATAATAATAATAATAATAATAATAATAATAATAATAATAATAATAATAAGATTAATTAAATTTAAAAAAAAAAACAACAACTTAACCTAATTTTTTTTTTAAAAAAAAATCATGAAAATCAAATGATTTTTAAAGTTCATGATTTGCAATCTTTGATGCTCAACTTTGAATGCTATGTATTTAGTCGGGCTAATTATTTTACCAAAATTTATGTTATATTTTATATTATATATTTTAACATATTCATAATATATGTTTAACAATTATGCCAACTCTCATTGGGATGGGGTTCGAACCTAAGACCTTTTCTTATATAAATTAATGTGTATATATGTTAAGAATAATAAATAGTTAACGGAATGCTTTCAAAAAAAAAAAAAATTAACGGAATATTCCGTTACAAAAGTTTATACTAACGGAATTTAGGGTTATTTAAGTGAAGAAAATAATATAATAGAGGGTAAATAAGGAAAATCATTAAAAAAAATACTAAAATCAAAATAAAATGAACCATTCATTTTAAGAAACAACTGCTACCGACATTTTTTTGTTCCAGTTTGGACAAAATGTGGCAAAATTAATAAAAGCGGGCAAAATCTGTCAAAATTAATAAAAGCGTGCAAAATGTGTCGAATGCGCAATAAATGTAGGACCAAAAGTGGATTTAACTCTACATTTTACATTCACTGAGGTGCACTATATGAAACTGCTACTTGCACTTGTAATAAATTTTACTTGCACTTCGATGTTAAATTATTTACGAAAATACCACCGTGTTTTTTTTATTTAAAAAAAAACAGTGTTTCTCATCCGTTAGATCTGAACACATGAACGGATGACATGCATTCTCATTCCTCTCATGAGTGGGCACTTAATTCGCACCTAAACGCAATCCTCATCAATTTTAGTCTGAGTATTAGCAAAATGATAATTTTGATCCACATGTTTAATTCCTACCAAAAGTGTACTCATCCCACAACTATTGTTTTTCTACCAAATTTAATCACTCCGGTCACCGGAAAAATTAAAACACGTCGGATTCTTTAAAAAATAATTCAAAGTATTTACTAAATTGCCATTAAAATTAATAGCTTGATCCAATGCATTTCGCCATTTTAATTTGTAAAGAAAAAAAAATAACAAATAATTATACAGAAAACAATTTTAGAATTCAGCCTAAAGATTTTAACAGTGGCAACACTTCTTCTAGTAGCTTTTAGTTGGTCCTGACACTCTTTCTGGAGGCTCTATCATCACCACTCTTGCCTCTCTTTCATTTCTGTTCACCATGCCCTCTCTTTCATATTAGCAGAAAAGTTAATATGATAATCAAGATTGCCTAATAGCTTAACAAATGATGAACTATATATACATTCAATTGAAGTTTAAAGAATGAAATACACTATTTGCAATTAAAAGGACAATCTAATGTCCCAGTTTAAGAACATAAAGCTCACAACATTTTAAATCATTATTTTATGTAATTAATACCCTCTGCCTTGTTTTTCCATACACAAACTTACAAAAATAAAAACCTAACTTCACAGAATATTACCAAAAAAAAAAAAAAACATCAAAATTATTAATTTCTAAACCAAGCACCAAAATTGAATATCTTATTCTCACACCCTGAGATCCCAGAAAGGATTTATTCTAAATTTTTCGTGTTTTATTTGTTATTCTAATATCAAAAGATGTGTTTTTTTTTTTTTTTTTTTTTTTTTTTTTTTTGCAAAAACCAAACAGGGTATCAAAATTTAAGATCCAAGAATCCGATATTTACGATAATTGAATCGCGACAATCAAAACTCTGACCATACTACTCTTTCACGCCATTTTCCCTACAAATAATATCCCAATACTTTGTCTTCCTCCCTACTACACCATACTACTCTTTCACGCCATTTTCCCCTCAAAGTACAAGAAAATCTCCTTCATCTTCTACAAAGAAAACTCTACCAAGATTACTCTTTTATGCATCTTTCCACCAAAATAAAGTAAGATCATCTTTCACCTTGCATTTTCCCTTCACATTTCATAGTCTTTAATGCATGTTCTTATTCTTCCTACATTGGAGTTTTGGGATTCCTAGAGGTTCAAGACGGAGATAAGTTGCTAGGTTGATGCTGGGTGTTTGAGGATTGGTTTGCTAGCTTAAAAGGTAAACTCCATATCCATCAAAACCTATTTCCAATTTATATAAATGGTCTTGATGTTCTTGGAATTCCTCGGGTATATTCTTGATGTTATATCTTGATATGAGCATTGTTTTTGAGTGTTCTTGGTGTTAATCTTGAGCTATGATGTCTATCTTTGATGTCCTATGATTTGTTGGCATTCTAGTGTTGTTGGAATAGTCTTTTTGATGTGTTTTAGCGCTTGTTGTGATGAAATAGCATTGTTGTTGTGTAGTCTGCTTCGTACTGTTTCTGTTGTAAATTTGGCCTTGCGAGCATGTTTCGCGAACATGAGATGCCCGTGAGCGACACCCGGAAGGTGTCTTGTAGGGGTGTGCGACGGAAATTCTTTGCCCATTGCACACACCCGTTTCCCTCGTGTGGTAGAGTGTGGCGGGCTTCCTTTTCCCGTGACATCTGACCGTAATGTCTTTAAGTGTTAATTTCCAGAATGCATTCCTTTGATTCCCCGTGCATTGTTAATCTGTCTTTGGTGCATTTTTGAGTTATTTTAGTACATGGTACATTCTTTTGCTTAGTTTATGGATCATTATTCTATCTTGAATCCTAGTCCCTTGATATCCATATGGCTTGTGTGCTACATGTGGTTATGTATATATACACTTCTTTGATTATATTGTATTATTGGGCTTCGACAATTAGATTGGTGGAATTGTAGAGCTTATGCTCCATTTGGATTGGTGGAAGAAGCTTATGCTTCATTTGGATTGGTGGAAGAAGCTTATGCTTCATTTGGATTGGTTTTAGAAGCTTAGGCTTCACTTGGATGGATAAGGTTGGACTGGTGTACAAGTTGGACTTTTGGTGTACAAGTTGAATCGGAGTTCGATTGGATATTGATTTGATATTAATATTGATATTGAGCATTTGGCTATTGTTATATAGATTCCTTTGGCTATATATATATATATACCACAGTAACTTGTTGATGTGTTCACTCTTGGAATTGTATCCTGTTTATGCTTTGGTATTGATATCTTGAATCTAAGTTGAGTTGAGTTGATTCCCCATTTACTTTCTTGAATTGGAGTCATTTGAGTATTCTATTGATTGGGTCTAGAGCCCCTAGAATTGAACTTTGTTGATTATCTATCTTTTGAAATCCTTCAGCTGAGTTCGTTGGTATGATATATATATATATATATATATATATATATATATATATATATATATATATATATATATATATATATATATATATATATATATATATATGTGTGTGTGTGTAGTCATACCATTGCAAAACATATTTTGAGTATAAAAGTATACTTATGTATCTCTACGCGTTAGAGTGGTTTTACTTAGCATTATTCGCTAATTCTTCTAAAACAATTTCAGGTTGGCTTAGAGATGCTTCTCAAGAGCGCTGTCTAGAATGGGTGATTTAGTTGATTCTAAGAGAACCTAGATTGTTCTGTTGTTGGTTCGTTTGTACATTGTAAACGGTTTGTAGTTAGAACCTTTGTAAGCCTGTGCGTTTGGGTTTATAAGAGTAACCTAAGTGTGGCATAACACCCCAGCCATTGACTTTAAAGTTTTGAATTCGCTTTTGCATTTTCTTTGAGTTCTCTCTCTCTGTCTATATATATATATATATATATATATATATATATATATATATATATATAGGGTCAGGTTCCTGTGAGGTCAGGTCTTCCCGTGCAGTCTGTGCGGCATACACCATTAGGTATGCATAAATGCACCGTACAGTGTTTCTAAATACACCATTATATGTGGTGTACTTTTTTTGTGTGGTGTATTTTTTGACATTTCATTCTGGTGTATTTTCGAACATTGTATGGTATATTTATGCATACCTAATGGTGTATGCCGCACTGACCGCACGGGAAGACCTGACCTCACAGGAACCAAAATCTATATATATATATATATATATATATATATATATATAGTTAAAATATGGCTCAAATTAACCAGCCACTCACCATGCAACGTGTTCCCATTGTCCACATATTGCTCCCATGTACTGCAAGTCTCCTTTTTTGGTTCCACACATTTACCGCATTTCTTGCTTCTTTTAGAGTATAAATAGCAGTATTGCTTTGTAGTTAATCACTCATTCTTACATCAATTAATTGAATTCATTTATTTCCTCTTAATTGTCTTCTCACGTATACACATAGTATACATATATATATATTCTCTTTTGTATGCTCATTTGAGATTATTAATATATATATATATATATATATATATATATATATATATATATATATATATATATATATATATATTTATTCATTTGTTATTTTAGAATTTCTTCATTTTATATTTTCCCTATTCCTATTATTTAACTTCTATAATTCTCAATTTTCGATTCTTCGCTTCCGCATTATTCCGCTATATTCCTAACAAGTGGTATCAGAGCGGTTTAATTGAGAGTTATTTTCGAAGATGTCGACTGTTACCAAGTTCGATATCGAGAAGTTCGACGGGAAAATTAGCTTTTCTATCTGGAAGGTTCAGATGGAAGCCGTTCTAACCCAGAACGGTTTGAAGAAAGCACTAGCTGGGAAGAAGAAGAAACCGGCTACAATGACAGATGTAGATTGGGAAGAGCTGGATGACAAGGCACGATCAACCATTCTTCTGTGCCTGTCTAAAGAGGTTCTACGTGAGGTATTAAGTGAGACGACTGCGTCAGATTTATGGTCCAAGATGGATACGCTTTACATGGCCAAAACTCTGGCGAACACGCTACGCCTGAAGGAGCGTTTGTACACAATCCGTATGACGGACGGTACTTCTATTAAATCTCACTTAGATGAATTCAAATCTATTTTATTGGACTTGGAAAATATTGATGTCATAATTGAAGATGAGGATCGTGCTGTTTTATTGCTTGTCTCTCTCCCTAATTCATACAAGCATTTCAAAGAAATTATGTTGTATGGTAATAGTAGTGATACCCTTACGTTCGACAATGTTAAGTCGAACCTATTGTCCAAAGAAAAGTTTGACTTTGAAATTAAGTCTGAGGACAAAGGTGAAGGCTTGACTGTAAGGGGTCGTTCACTTGAATCAGGGAGTAGCAATAAAAATTCTAGATCCAAGTCCAAAGGACATAAGTCCAACAAATCCTGTAAGTACTGCAAGAAGCATGGTCCTGATGTGACTGAATGTTTCAAGTTGAAAAACAAGCAAGAGAGAGAAAAGAAGTCCGCTGAAGCTAGTGTTGTTGAAAGTGATTCAGAAGGCGATGTTTTGTTATCTGTTAGCTCCGGTTGCAAACGGAGCGAAACCGAGTGGATTCTGGACTCTGGTTGTACATTCCACATGTGTCCTCACAAAGACTGGTTCGTCTCTCTGGAACCGGTTGATGGTGGTGTTGTCTTGCTGGGTAATGACACCCAATGCAAGGTTAGTGGAATTGGAAGTGTTCAGATTAAAACTCATGATAATGTTATCAGGACTCTTATCAATGTTCGGTATATTCCTGATTTGAAACGCAATCTGATATCCTTGGGCACCTTGGAATCTTTGGGGTGCAAGTACATAGCTGAAGGTGGAGTTTCTGAAGGTCATAAAAGGCTCTCTTATTCTCTTGAAAGCTTCTCGTTCCGGAAGCTTGTACATCTTGCAAGGCAGTACTGTGACAGGTTCAGTAGCGGTATCCTCATCGATGTCTGATGCGGATCTCACTCAACTATGGCATATGCGTCTGGGGCATATGAGTGAGAAAGGCATGCATCTCCTGAGCAAGAAAGGTCTCCTTGGTGGTTCAGGTACGGGTAAATTACAATTTTGTGAGCATTGTATTTTTGGGAAACAAAAGAGGGTTAGTTTCTCTACTGCTACACACCGTACCAAAGATGTATTAGAATACATACATTCTGATTTATGGGGACCAACTAAATTCCAGTCTATGGGAGGCTGTAGATATTTTATGTCTATTATTGATGACTTTTCTCGTAAAGTCTGGGTCTATTTCCTGAAACATAAAAATCAGGCATTTTCTATTTTCATGACGTGGAAAATACTTGTTGAGACTCAGACAGCGAAAAAGGTCAAGAAGCTCAGGACAGACAATGGCTTGGAATTCTGTGAGTCAGATTTCAATGACTTCTGTGCGGCAAATGGAATCGCCAGGCACAAGACCTTGCCTGGTAAACCCCAGCAAAATGGTGTTGTCGAACGTCTAAACAGGACATTATTGGAAAGAGCTCGTTGTATGCTCTCTAATGCTGGGTTATGGAAACGGCGTGATTTTTGGGCCGAGGCCGTTTCTACTGCTTGCTATTTGGTGAATAGATCTCCACATTCATCCCTTGACTTCAATATTCCAGAGGAAATTTGGTCAGGTAATCCTGTTGACTACTCTATCTTAAGAGTGTTTGAATGTCCTGCTTATGCTCATTCCAGTACGGGTAAATTAAAGCCGAGAGCTGTCAAATGCATTTTCCTTGGTTATGCCTCTGAGTCAAAAGGGTATCGTCTATGGTCTCCTGATTCTCAGAAAATCATTCTGAGTCGAGATATCACTTTTGACGAAAATGCACTACTTTCTTCTGGAAAAGATTCCAGTACAGGTGAGACGCAGAGTACTGATGATAAGGTGGAGTTTGAGTTCAGGCATATTGATAGTGTTACTACTGCTGATGGTAATACTAAAGATGATGGATCTACTAGCACAACACCTCTCCTCGAGCCACAACGAGAGTATTCCATGGCTATGGATCGGCCTAGGAGGACAATCAAGAAACCTGCTAGGTACGCTAGTGACGATGAAACCAATATGGTTGCTTATGCTCTTTCAGTTGCATAGGAAGTTGATGGTGATCCATCCTGCTATTCTGAAGCTTTTCCTATTGCTAAGTTCAAACCATGCTTGAGTTTAGTCGGCTGTTCCAGTTGTTAAATCTACAATGAATTTGATCCAAGGTGGAGATTGTTAAAATATGGCTCAAATTAACCAGCCACTCACCATGCAACGTGTTCCCATTGTCCACATATTGCTCCCATGTACTGCAAGTCTCCTTTTTTGGTTCCACACATTTACCGCATTTCTTGCTTCTTTTAGAGTATAAATAGCAGTATTGCTTTGTAGTTAATCACTCATTCTTACATCAATTAATTGAACTCATTTATTTCCTCTTAATTGTCTTCTCACGTATACACATAGTATACATATATATATATATATATATATATATATATATATATATATTCTCTTTTGTATGCTCATTTGTGATTATTAATATATCTATATATATATATATATATATATATATATATATATATATATATATATATATTCATTTGTTATTTTAGAATTTCTTCATTTTATATTTTCCCTATTCCTATTATTTAACTTCTATAATTCTCAATTTTCGATTCTTCGCTTCCGCATTACTCCGCTATATTCCTAACATATATACACACACACATATATATATATATATATATATATATATATATATATATATATATATATATATATATATATACTTCTAAAAAATTTCAGAAGTTTTCATTTTCATTAGAAAACTACTAAATGTGTTTAAATCTATTTATTTATCAGTGTATAAAATATGAAACTAATTGACATTAATTTTTTTCTACATAAAGCAATAAAAATGTAGTGACAATTGATAAAAGTATCAACTAATATTGTAACTATGTAGGTTGCATTGTTATGGGCTTGTGGTTAGGTAGATGGGATAAAGTTAGAAATAATAGTAAAACAAGTAAAAGAAATATGAATGTGATAAATGGGATGATGGGATGATGGATAGTAAGTAGAGATAGCGGCAAATTAAATAGCTACGTCCGAACTATTTTATTTTTTAAAATTCTTATTAGCAGTTAATTAAAAATTAAATATTCATTTATTCTTATAGATAATAATTAGTTAAAAACTAAATAAATTAATTCTATAATGTACATACTTAAATTAATTAATGATGTAATGACTAGCAATATTTATTGGAATCTTTTTGTACTGACATTCAAATTTCATTGCATTTTAAAATGTACAGACACACAGTTTTCTATATATGTGAAGCTTCGTACTCTTGGACTAGACGTAGTCTTAACACCCAATGCATCGTTAAGGGTTATGACTTTGAGCGATTATATTATCAATTGTAATTTTGAGGATAGAAGAATGGAGACAGATTAAAGACGAATGCTTGAAACATGAATATGGGGTAAATTTCTTCCATGGAGTGCCGGTTTTAATTTATTGCATGCATGGAGCTAAAATCTTGCAGATTCCATGCGTAAGTTTAATTTGATTATAAATCTACAAATTCACTTTTTGTGGAAAAGTGTTACAAAAAATATGGATATCTCCCGGGATGTGTACCTGGCAACAAGTCCAAGAACAAACAACAGAATATGGAAGTAGCCTCTAACAATACATGTGATCTTGGAGTTACCTCTGAGCAGTTCCAAAGGATCGGATCATGGCCATGGATCAATCTCAAATGGGACAATGCAGCAGTAACTCAAGCACCATTGTAGCAATCCTCCTAAGAATGTGGTTATGACTAGTGTAAACACTGAATCTTGGCACCATCGTTTGGGGCACTCCCCAACCAATAAAATGCATTTGTTGAAAGACATTTCTATACCTTCTGCTAAGCCTTTTGCCTGTGATGTGTGCCACCTTGCTAAACATAAACGCTCCCCTTTCCCTTTTAACTTTTAAGTACTACTTCTACAAATGCCTGCTTTGATTTAGTGCATGCAGATATATGGGGGCCTTTTATAGTTTCATATCTCAAGGGCGAACGGTACTTCCTGACCTTGGTGGATGACCACACAAGATTCACTTGGTTGCATCTTATGAGAAACAAACCAAAAGCAAGGGCTTTAATCAGGGGATTCTACAACATGGTGCATACACAATTTGGGGTGTCCATCAAAATTATACGTAGCGACAATGGCCCATAATTCAACATGATGGAGTTCTGGGGCTATTGTGTCATGCATGCCACCTTCATCATCAACCGTCTCCCCTCACCGGTTATTCAAGGATAAAGTCCAAACTTCAGATTGTATAGTAAAGAACCTAATATCAGTGTTTTCAAGGTGTTTGGTTGCCTTTGCTATGCCTCCACTTTATCTCATTGTAGGCACAAGATAGCACCACGAAGTAGGAGATGCGAATTCATTGGGAAGCCAGCTAATATTAAAGGGTACATCATCTATGACACACTTGACAAATCCATCTTTGTGTCAAGGGATGTAACCTTTTACGAAGATCAATTCCCCTTGAAAAATGATCACTGCCTTGAGGAACCAGAGGCAGATCAGTTCTCTCCCTCTTTGCCAAATGTCTCCACCTCCATTCCTATATTCTATGAACAGGCTGGTTCAAGGCAGTATCATGGTGTTCTACCTCCATCTAACAGTGTGCCTTGCATGGAGATTAATGAACAATCAATACAAGAAATAGCAATAGATGAGATTCATAGCCCAAGGACGGAATCTAGTGCTCAGCATACAGATGCTGAGATTCTTATCCCAATGAAGCCTATTATTTAACATACAGATGGTGAGTCCATACCCCCGTGCAACCCAGGCGATCAAATAGAGTTCGAAATGCCTAGGAAGATTGCAGGACTACTATTGTGATGCCATTGTGCGACATAGATCATCACCTCATCATCTCTCTAAAGTAGTCTTTTACAGTCACCTCACTCCTGTTCATAAAGCATTCTCTATAGTAGTCATATCCACTATTGAACTTAGAACATATAATCTAGGCGTAAAACGTGAACATTGGAAGGAAGTTATAAATGCAGAAATCAAGGCTCTTCAAGACAACAATACTTGGGAGCAGTGGGGGATCCAGAAAATTAAGTGAGTGGGGGCGTGTTTAAGATGATTTTAGAATTGTTAATTCCAAAATATCAAACACCTATAATACGGTTCAAATACATTAATAAATTATAATAAAATGTTTATGATAGACTATATGATAGTTAGGAATGAAGCCAAAATTGTACTTGGGTAGGGTGAAATTTTTAAAACACTTGGGTAGGGTGAAATTTTTAAAACACTTTGAAATGTTATAAAAATATTGATAGCAAAATATTGTGGACTACATTAACTAAATGATTCATAAAAAGGGAATGATTCATAAAAAGGGTGGGTAGAACTAAAATATATAAAAGCACTGTAGGTAGGATTTGAACCCATACCATTTCATATATCCTAACCATAATTTAACTAACTGAGCTACTGAACTAGTTGGTCATCTTTACATATGAATATATATTAATGGGAAGAGGTGAGTGGGGGAAGCTGACCCCACTGCCCCCATTTTGGCTCCGCCACTGCTTGGGAGTTGACTGAGTTACCCCATGGAAAGGTTCCCATGGGATGCAAATGGGTGTTCAAAATTAAGCTTAAGGCAGACGGCACGGTTGAGCGTTATGACGGGATAGATAGTTGTGGATGGAAAGAAGGTTGGGAATAAAGATTCCCGGGTTGTCGTACTCAATGAATGATAACTTGCAAGTTTGAGAAAAGGGTCACGGTGAGGTAGATCTAGTTTTGAATTCTTGATCAAAGTACAGTGTGGTGAAGTAATGGTTGCAGAAAAAGGTAGGAACAAAGGTGCTTGGGGAAAAAAAGGATTGAAACAATAAGGAAGAAAACAGATTATGATGGTGTGCCGATTGCATTGTGAGATTAGCTAGTACCGCGATAGGGAAGGTAGCTAGTCACGTTTGTGGCTTGCGGCGTGATTGGATTTGGCGTCTTCACGTCTCCGTCACGCCGTGACTCGGGCGTGACTGGTGTCTTGGTGCGCATTTTTCTGGATTTTACGTTTTTGATCCTTCTTTGCCAGTTTTCTCATCCGAAAATACCTAAACACATAAAAAGTACAATTGTGAAGGTTTCTTTATGCTAAATCACGTTTTTAGGGTAAATTACTATAAAGCACACGACTTTAATGCTAAATTATGCATAAAACACCTTCGAAATGTCGTTAAAAACTAGAATATTTTGACGCTTATCACGTTACAAAGCAAGATTGGTAGCCAAAGGTTATACGCAACAACTCGGGGTTGACTACATTGAAACATTCTCTCCGGTGGCTCGTATAACCACCATCCGAACGTTCCTAGCTATAGCCACCTCTAATGCTTGGCACATTCATCAGTTAGACATAAATAACGCATTTTTGCACGATGATTTGCAAGAGGAGGTCTATACGGTTTTGCCTCCAAGTTTTCAGGGCACCAATGCAAATCAAGTGTGTAGATTATTGTGCTCGTTATACGGACTCAAACAAGCCAGCCGACAATGGAATGCAAAACTGATGGCACCGCTAATACATATTGGATTGCTCAGTCTAAGTCAAACCACTCGCTATTCAGTAAAGGTTGCGACGCACTGTTCATAGCTCTATTAGTATACGTGGATGACATTCTAGTAACAAGTGGAGACATTAATGTCATTTAAGAACTTAAAGTTTTCTTTGATACAGCTTTCAAGATCAAAGATCTCATAACCTTGGGGTATTTTCTGGGAATCGAGGCTAGAATGCGTGACTCCTGGTTGAATCTCTGTCAGCGGAAGTATACTCTGGGTATCTTGAATGAAGCTGGCTTCCATGACCACAAGCCTGCTAAAACTCCTATAGTCCTAGGCCATCGCTTAACACATGATGATGGAAATATTCTTGATGATGTTAGCTTGTTAGAATGTTGGTAGGCTGATTACTCTACCTCACAGCAACACGGCCAGATATAAGCTTTCCTGTCCAAAAGTTAAGTCAATTCATTGACAGCCCTACTGACAAACATTTGATGGTGGCTCACCGTGTCCTCTGCTATATCAAAAGTGCTCCAGGCCAAGGGCTGTTCTATCCAACCAATAGTATCCGGCAGCTTAACGCCTTCTCAGATTCCGATTGGGTGTTCTTTGGCTCTACTCTGTGTCTTGGAAATAAAAAAAAAAAAAAATACAAAAAACAAGCTACTGTATCTAGTGGCTCGACTCCTTATTGATAGACTTGCATGTTCAGACAGATAGAGCAGCCACATTATTTTGCGACAACAAGTCCGCGATTGCCATCGCCGAGAACCACGTTTTCCACGAACGAACGAAGCACATAGAAATCGTTTGCCATGTGGGTCGTGAGAAAGTCACTCAAGGGCTCGTCAAGTTACTATCTGTTTCATCATCCAACCAGGCAACTGACGGGTTTACAAAATTCCTTCCAGTTTCTCCTTATCAATTGTTAGTCTCAAAGCTGGGCATTCAAGACCTACACGCTCCAGCTTACCGGGGGTTGTTAGAGGACTGATAAGGGACGAGAGTAACCATCTTCCTGCATGTAAGCTCTTTCTTTTGTCCAACAAACAATGAAGATATTTTTCACAACTCTCTGTAGCTTGTTCCTCATAGGTTCTTATTGGGTACCAACTTCTCCTCCAATACCTTCTACCATTGGAACATCAAGAACATTCCCGTTAAGTTCTGGTATAAACATGCCACTATGGGTAATCTGAACAGTATTTAAACATGTTCTATGTTGTATTTTGGGGGAGGCGAACGCTAGATAGTTTCAATTGGCTTCCCTTTTGTTCCTTTCATCTTTTAAGTTTATACTAGCTTAGATTACATATAATCAACACATTTTTCAATCTTTGAATCTCGGATCGAAGTCGAATTCAACCTCAACATTGCATCTACATAGAGAAGCTTTTCCATACTCTTTTTTTTATTTCCTCTACAATAATGTTCTTAATATTCATTTGTGCTTTTTACTTGTTCTTCTTTTTGAAGTGTGAGTAGTTCGGTATGGAGTTTGGATTAGCGATTAATCCCTTTCCTAAGTGCTGGTTATGTAGATTTTGCATAAGGGGGAAAAGTGGGACCCAAGAATGCCTTTGAGTTTAAGAGTTTGGGATTGAGGCGTCATAAAAGTGGGGCAATCTCTTGCTCTAATTCTAGGTCAAAAGATCTTTAATTCTAACGCGCATTTTGGATGACATCGTGAATTAGGTATTTCTCCCTATTTTTCTCAGGTTGTTCATGCTCTTAATAAGGATGTGGTTATCGTTAATCTGGTAGAATGTGGGGCATGAGATAAGGCTAGAGGTGTAGCCATGTCGCAAACCTTACACAGGGGTTATGTGCTTTGCGCGATGAGCCTACACTATGCTATTTGCCTTGCACACAAGCATGAGCATGCCAACATATAGTAGTGCCTATGTACTGCTTGGGGTAAACCACATGTGATCATACAAAGGTTTCATACATGGAGTCATGTGATGATGTGGTTCAAAATTTCATGGCACATCCCGGCCCACGATCTAAAACATTTGAAGAATTAGAGAACCAGTTCTTTAGAGATTATAAAAGACCGGTACAACTTATGTCTGGGTCATCATCATCTTCTCTTTCTTTTAATTCAATGTCTTGTATATCGCTTTAAGTTTGGTACTTGTCCAAATATCAAAGACACACTTTCAAGACGCTGAATGGTAGTCACTTTCTAACACCTTCCTCTAAAACCCCATGTTCTCATTATTACTACAAATTATATTTTCCAATTCTATGCTTTGCCTGGACAAAAAAATCATAAGTGATGTATCAAAAGTAATAGAATGCCTAATTGCTAACAAAAGATTCAACAAATTAAAGAAGAATAAAACACACATGAATCTAAAAGACTAACAACATGTTTGATTCGTTGAATATGTTTAGAATGGTATAGAATTTTTATGAGTACACTTATTCGATCATTTTTTAAGTTTATATATTCTTGAAAAATACTATTCACCAGAATATGCTATCCTTGAGAATAAATATCTTTTATTATATAGGGCATTTCAATAATTTGAATACTTACATAATTTCTATTTCTAAAACGAACCAAAATCTAAATACAATTCCTAAAATATATACATTTCAATAACCAAAAATGGAATTTAATTCATAGTCTATATCTCGGTTTTTGATTCCCTATTGAATATTATTCTTTTTCCTCAAAACTCAATTACGTAAACCAAATATACTTTAAGGGTTACTCTGTATAGAATTTTTTTTTTCAATTTCCATTTTCTACATTTCCATGTTGTACACTCCTTACCTTTTCTACATTAACAAACAAATAGACCAAATTCTCTGAAGGAAATTTTTTCCGGTTGGCCCACCCAATTTAATTCTGTCAAACCGTAACGCTTTATTTGTCCGTTAGTTACCATTTCTCCCATCTACCCTCTCCTCTCTCTCTCTCTCCCTCCCACCCTCCTTCCCTCCCTCTTCCTCCCCGTCTACCCTCTGCTCTCTCTTTCTAAGCCGCACCGAAATCCTATTTCTCTCAAGTTTGTCTCCTCTCACTTTAATCTTCGCTCTCGCTGTAGATCTCTTTTGACTCTCATCTCTCGATTGGAACCCGATCTCTCCAATCGTCATCGAAACTCCTTAGATTGAGAAGGTAATCTCTAGTCTCATCCCCTTTACTAGCTATAACACTTGAAATTTTTTTAGAAGCCTAGATGTATGTTTCCTTTAATTTGAACCAC